>NW_027187332.1:7630087-7738660 GCF_028583685.1 Petaurus breviceps papuanus | reverse complement strand
TAATGTTATACTGTTGTACTCACTTCAGTTTGCATGATTTCATATGTCTTCCTAAATTTTTCTGAAACCATCCTGCTCATTATTGCTTATAGCACAATAGTATTCCATCACAATCATATACCACAAATATTTCAGCCATTCCCCAATTAATGGGCACCTCCTTGATTTTCAATTCTTTGCCACCAAATAGAGAAAGCTGCTATAAATATTTTGTACAAATAATAGTTTGTTCAATAACTCAATTTGGAAAAGGAACAATTTTATTCCTTATTTTCTAATTTTTATTCTATTCCTTGATACTGACTTTTAAAAAAAATCTCCACATTAAGTTGGATGTGATTGTATACAGAAAACTGAATCATAAATCATACCCAAATCAATAGCCAATCATTCTCTATAACTTATGATATAACTGATTTCATTTGTTTATTTAATTATTTGGCTTTCACCATGTCCAGATCTTCCCAATTCTAATCTTGAAGAAAATATTAGAGATATTAAGCAATTTTGTCAAAAGAAACTGTTAGCTTCCTTTTTTTTCTAACTATTAAGCCATATTTTCCAACATAATATTCACCATCCTTCTCTTTGAAATTGAAGTAATTAATTATTTGGTTATATGCTTGTTTGTTTCAGAGGGTCTTTTCATATAAATTTTGTGCTTTTGATAATTTCTATATTTCTTGGCTTTGAGTCTAAATATATGTTGGTGTGCAAAGTGGAAGTATTTTCATAGTGCTTTATGCAAATATTTATCATCAACCCTGAAATGTCAGATGGCCAATTGTCTCAATCAGTGGCATTTTTGTCAACTTTAGAGACATGATAATTCCCATTCCATGAATTTTTTATTTGCCGCTACAAGGAAGACCCATGAATCATTTTAATTTCACTGGAATGTCCTTGTGTTTTCTCTTTTCATATGTAACTACAAAATTCAAATTGATGTGACTCAGTTCTTCTGGTTGCAGCCCACATTTTGAGTATGGACGTTTAGAGATGGTTTAACCACTTTCTGATTCTTAGCACTCTCTAATTCCTTTGTTGCCAGTCTACTGTGATCATTGTGTTGTAAGGTAACTCAAATCACATGGCACCTGATTTGGATCCCACCATTAAGCCCCTTTTATTTGTCCTTTTCTTTATCCTAAACCCTGAAGTTGAAGGCATAGTCCTGGGTAAAGTGAATCACCCAAGGAATAGTCCCTTGCTCCCTTATCTTTTCCTAAGTTAACACTTCCCTAAATCAGTAAGCCATGAAACAGCATTTTGTATAATGGTTATGGTGCAAGTCTGTATAAAGATCATGGGGCAAGTCTATCCCATGCAAGAGACCACCCTGTTCTGGGATGCTAACCCAGCAAGGCCCCCCAACCAGAATGCTGACCAAGCAGGGTTCCTCACACCCTTCATCCAGAACATGACACTGGCCTGTTCCATGACCTGAGTCTATTCTGGGAATTCCACTCCCCCTGTGCCCTTCACCCTGTACCTTCTACCCTGTTCTAGGAGGGACTCCTATCCCATGGGAGGTCACACCCTTGTACCCTTGCATCATGATTCCCAAATTAGCTCTGAGCTATGAATCCAACCAATGGCTGTTCTTGGCTTCTGTATGACAGTGCTCATGCTAGCTCCCCTTCTCAGTTGTGGCTTTTGCCTTTATAAGCATTGTCTGTACCTCAGTTAGGGGTTGCCTGATTTGAGTGTATACTCCAGACAGAGACGTTCTTGATCAATATATCCATATCTAAATTTATCAAAAACCCAGATCTCACTCTTATTTTCTTCACAACATTTTTGGAGGCCCCAGTGAGATCCAGGAGTCCTAGAAGCCCCTTTGGGCCCTAGACAACCCCTTCGAGACCTGGGCTTGATGAGGCTCTAAGCCTCTGCTGGTACCAGGCCCTGGCCATTTCATTCTCCAGAGAAGCTTGCATCTGGATGTTTCCAGGGCTCTGGGGTGCGAAATGGAGCAGGACTAGCCTGCCTGTCTGATGCTGACCAGCCTTTGTTTGGCCGGAACGATGATCCGAAAATTCTCCAGAGGTGTCTGTGCGTGTCTGTGCGTGTTTATGTTCCCTGGTGAGAGCAGGTGGGTGTTGTTTGTCTTTAGTGAGGGAGGGAGCCAAATTCCTACTCCTCTTGAGGGTGTGCTCCTTGCAGCCCCTTGGGAACGGGGTTTGGATGCAGAATGAGCTGGTCAGGATGAAGAGTAAGCCAAATTCCTAGGGTTCGGATGCACATGCTGGAGTGGTGTGTGTGTGGGGGTGATGTACCCATAGTGGCTGCCAAGGTGGGCATACCAGATCCATTGGCAAATATACTTACTCCTTGGAGCGACTCCAGGACACTTGACTTCCGCCAGTCGACCCACTGGCGAGTGTAGCCCTAAAAGGGTCACCGCTCCTTTTGCCTATCTTGGTTTTTGCCTATTTGTGGCATGCTTGTCCCACAGGCGGGTGTGTTCCCGGTAGTTCCCTCCCGTATCTCAATCCTCAGGGTATCCTCTGAGGTTGGGAGTAAATTGGAGGGGCTCAGTTTCAAGCACAGTTAAATCACACCACGCAACCTGTCTCCCTGCCTATTTTTGTCTATTCTCCTTTTACCCTGGTCTTGTTCTCTGTCTTAGATTTTGTAGTAAGTTACTTTCACTTTTTGCCTGGCAGCTCCGGGCTGCACTCTGAAATCTCTGTAATAAGTTATTTGCATTTCAGTTTGGATGCATCCTGTATCTAAGCCTCTTGTGGTTTGTGTGGTTTTTTGCTTACTGGGTAAAGTTCTTTTCAGAAGGGCATCTGGGTCCTCCTATCATAACCCCTGTCTGTCCTCCCAAGAGCCAGGTGTGGTGGTGCACCTGTACTCTTAGCTACTAGGGAGGAAGTTTCAAAATCATGCAAGAACAAGGGGAAGATTCAGATGTCCTTCTGAATTCTCTTCTACCATCCTCAAATATCTCGGGAGATCCTCACTCCCCTCGATCTGCTTCATTGACATTAACACCATCACCTTCCTCCTTGGACCAGGCCCAGATACATTTATCTCTGTCTCTTTTGCCTGATCCCGCTATGAAGGAAGGTAAGCTCCTATCTCCCCCTTATACCGAGGCTGGGACTAGCTATTGCCCTCAGAAGAGTTTTTCCTCTTCCTTCTCCTGGCAGTCTTCTTCCCCTCCCAAAGGCCCTCAGCTCCCTTCTCGTCCTCTTTCTTGAAAGAGACATGGCTAAAGGAAATCTCCCCACAGCGATAGACCAAGGAAAAAGCAAGGCCATTGGGGGAAGGAAACACCACTTTGCTTCAAGGTCAAGGGGAAGGGGAAGGTTCAGATCTTCTTCTAAATCCCCTTCTGCCTGGAGGAAGGACTGTCCTCTGGAAAAGCCCTTTTCTTCTATTGTAGGGAGCCAGGTCATTTGCCCTTATAATGCATCTTCTCACAATAATTCTAACATTTTGTGCGGGGAAACCAGGAGACAGAGGAGGTAGAGAATGAAATGTGTTTGATGAGCGGCTGTCTCAGCATTCATAATTTTGGCCAGGAGTTGGGAGTGCAGAGAGAGTTGTTCACTTCACATCATTGGGTTCAAAACTCAGATCTGCATCTGTGGTGAGAGGAGAATAGCCTTGGCCCTTGGCATTTGCTAGGCCCAAATTTTTAGAAGTGATTTTTGTTTATAATTATTTGGTACTTGCTTTGTTATGCAATTTATGTTACAGTGTTATTGTATGATCATAGTATTTTTAAATTTGAAAAAAATTCCTTCTATTGTATGAATTAAGTGACCATTATTTAAATTTAAATCGTGTTAATATTTCTTTTATGTTGTTTAAATTGGGTTAGTTAATATTGGGATTGTTTGGATTTTGTGAATTGCTATAACTTTTATGAGGTATTTATAATTTTTTCCCTGTGGGAGTTGTAGATGTTTGTGGAATTTAAGTTGTCCTCTATGTGTATTGAATTTTTATGTTTTGAAAATTCATTCCTTTGAAGTTGTTACATGGGTTAAGTGCAGGTAGTAATAATATTGGTAAGACTTGTTAAACTGTAAGATCATTCTATATTGTCTAAATTAGGTACAGCAGTCTTTATTTAAATTTTGTTACAGCTATAAGAAGGGCACTTTTCTGTGACATCAGTTGTATTATTTCATCTATTATTTCATGTATTATTTGTTGTCTCTGTTTTATATTATGTATCTCTGCTATCAAAAACATCATTTTTAAAAAATAACATCCATAACCTTTGCCTGGGAACTGTTAGATTGTGTTGCATGGCGTATATGAGCCCATCCAAACTCCACTTTTGGCTCTTTGGCCCCTGTTTGTTTAAATCTCTTTGCTAGTTTGGGGTTTTCTAGGCAGAGCACCCAGATGACATCTCAAACGGGGTACCCACCACTGCATGAAAGCTGTGCAATGCTTGGCCAGACCAGAACCCATCAACAGGCCCAAAGTACCCCATAAGACCATGACCCCTCACTCCTGTGCCAGGCCTTGGCCTTGTTTTGATCCCTGATCCCTGGCTATAGACCCAGCCTCTTAAATAGTGGGTTCCTCTGGTGCAGGGTGAGTTTTACATCCTCCCTCAGCATGGTTTGGGATGCTGACCTTCGTCCCTGACCCCAAATGATTTTAGGTCCTATCTGTTTAAAAGCAGGGAATGACAAAGGACAGGGTGCTTGGGAGCCTGCCTGGTTTGTCAGTTTATAAGTCTATGAAGCTACCCTGACTTTATTATAGACCTGGCCTTAGTGAGCAGCCAGGAGAAGGTCCTATAAAGTGTTAGCTATTTTGAAAGAATTTGGATGAAGGTGATAAAGGAATATTTAAATTAATTTAATTGGACATATTTTGGTGGTATGAAAAAGATGTCATTTAAAATTTAATTGGTTCTTCCTTTTATGAAATTTTGGTGATTGTTTCCCATAAATACTAGGATAAATTCAAATTGCCTTCAAAGGAAAAATATTTTTAGAAAGATGGTTTTGAAAGTCTTGTATGATATTTTCTGAAAGTTTAATGTATGGAGTGCTAAAGAAGGTTTGGGGACAAATGGGGATTATCCAAACCCCTCCTGTTTCCAGCTACATGATGTCAGTTTTTGATGGTTAAGTATGTTGAGAGTAGTATGAGGAAGATATGAAGAAGCAGAGAGAGTGTGAGGAAGGTAAGGAAAGGCATTTTATAAAATCATTATAAATTAATAAAGTGATTGAATTGGCATCTTGAAAAAAAGTAATTATAAATTTGTTAGAATAGTTAAAAAAAGATTAAGATTAAAAGCAGTTGTAGCAGCAAGCACCCCAGCATACCCAGGGTGGCTGCCAACACAGGTTCTTATATCTGCTTTTATAAAGGAAAACAAAACAAAATGGGTTAACAATCTTACTTAAATCAATCAAACATATCATTTACCTTATTCAGGGGAAAAAGTCAGCACCCTGACCTTCAGAGTATCAGGCAGAAGTTACAAGAGAACAGAAAAACATATCAAGCAGACAGCCCTCATTGAAACATCTCCTCTCCTGGATTTATTCACCCCTATAGAAGTTTCAATTTTGCTTCCAGTGCCACCCCTCCATCCTGTGGACTAATGGACTTTGAATTTTTATTTTTGAGCTCTATAAGTTTGTTTTGATAATGCATTTTTATGGATATTTTTAGTTTTATGTTATATTTTTATTGTCTTAGTGTGTGGCCCAGATTTGTAGTCAATGGTTTGACATTTTCCTGAAAAGAAGTGGGGAATGTTGTAAGATGATCCAAATCACATGGTACATGATTTGGATCTCACCATTAAGCCCCTTTTATTTGTCTTTGTCTTTATCCTAAACCCTGTAACTGCTTGTAACAGCTTAAAGGCATAGTCCTGGGTAAAGTGAATCACCCAAGGCATAGTCCCCTACTCCCTTATCTTTTCCTAAATTAGCACTTCCCTAAATCAGTAAGCCAAGAAGTAGCATTTTGTATAAGGTTTATGGTGTAAGTCTATATAAAGATCATGGGACAAGTCTATCCCATGCAAAAGACCACCCTGTTCTGAGATGCTGAAAATGCAAGGCCCCCCACCCAGAATGCTGACCAGAACATGACCCTGGCCTGTTCCATGACCTGAGCCTCTTCTGGGAATTCCACTCCCCCTGTGTCCTCCACCCTGTACCCTCCACCCTGTTCTAGGAGGGACCCCTATCACATGGGAAGTCATGCACTTATACCCTTGCATAATGATTCCCAAATTAGCCCTGAGCTATGGATCCAACCAATGGCTGTTCTTGGCTTCTGTATGACATTGCTCATGCTAGCTCCCCTCCTCAGTGGTGGTTTTTGTGTTTTGCTTTTATAAGCATTGCCTTGTATCCCAATTCAGCATTGCCTGATTTGAGTGTATACTCCAGGCAGTCACGTGCTTGATCAATAAATACACATTTAAATATATCAAATATCCAAAATCTTGGTCTCACCCTTATTTTCTTCACAACAATTGCAGAAAACTACATAGACATGCATGAATTTTTTTAACTTTCATTGATTAATCTAATTAAAGCTTTTTTAAAGCAAGTATCCAGCCTGTTTGATATTGTTTCTTTGTACTTCATTGCAACTAAATGTTAAAATGGAGAGTGTTCTGGTCCTGGAGTCAGTAAGATTAATCTTTGTGAGTTAAAATCTAGCCTCAAACACTTATTAGCTATATGACCTTGGGTAAGTCACTTCATCCTATTTGCTTCAATTTTCTCATCTGTAAAATGAGCTGGAGAAGAAAATGGCAAATCACTTCAGTATATTTGCCAAAAAACAAACAAAAAAAGAAACAACAACAAAAAAAACCCAAACAAAAACAAAACCTCAAATGGAGTCTGAAGAGTCTGATATGATTAATTTAACAATAAGGTGAATCACTAGAAAGCAGACACTTCATTGCTAAGAAAGATATCTTTTTAGCATGTTTGAACTTATAAGTGCTTGTGATTTTCTTTTCTTTTTTTTTTTTTAAGCAATCGGGGTTAAGTAACTTGCTCAAGGTTACATGGCCAGTTATTTGTGGGTGTGGTGCTGAGTATCTGAGCCCGGATTTGATCCAGGTCATCCCGACACTGGAGCCTGTGCTCTTACTCACTGAGCCACTTGGCCGCCCCTTAGTGCTTGTAATTTTCTTGAAAAATTCTCACAATCCCAACTTCTATACAAATCACAATAAAGAGTTAGAATAGAGCTTTTTGGTAGACTTCAGATAGCAGAATGGATAAAAAAACATAATCCTACAACATGCTGGCTATAAGAAATATATTTGAAACAAGGGGATAAGCATAAGGTAAAGATAAAAGGCTGGAGCAGAATATATTATGTGTCAGCTAAAGTTAAAAAGAAAAACAGGGGCAGCAATCCATATCACAGATAAAGTAAAAGCAAAAATAGATCTAATCAAATGGGAAGATGAAGGAAACTATGTCCTGTTAAAAGTCACCATTAAGATGAAGCAATATCATTAATTATCATATATGCACCAAGTGGTATAGCATCCAAATTCCTAGGGGAGAAGTTAAGAGAATTAGAGGAAGAAATAGATAGCCAACCTATACTAGTGGGGGATCTCAATCTCCCCCTCTCTGAACTTGATAAATCTAACCTCAAAATAAAAAAGAAAGAAGTTAAAATGGTGAATAGAATTTTAGAGAGGCTAGATATGATAGATCTCTGGAGAATATTGAATGGGAAGAAAAAGGAATATACCTTCTTCTCAGCAGTACATGGAACATACACAAAAATTGACCATGTACTAGGGCATAAAAAACTCACAATTCAGTGCAGAAAGGCAGAAAGATTAAATGCATCATTCTCAGATAATGATGCTATAAAAATCATATGCAATAAAGGGCCAAGGAAAAGGCTAAAATCTAATTGGAAACTAAATAATTTAATCCTAAAGAATGAGTGGGTCAAACAAGAAATTATAGAAACAATCAGTAACTTCATTCAAGAGAATGACAATAATGAGACAACATACCAAAATTTGTTGATACAGCAAAAGCATATCTTCGGGGAAGTTTTATATCTCTGAATACATCCATGAATAAATTAGAGATAAGGAGGGTCAATGAATTGGGCATGCAACTGGAAAAACTAGAAAAAGAAAAAATTGAAAATCCTCAATTAAATACTAAATTAGAAATAATGAAAACCAAAGGAGAAATGAATAAATTTGCAATTAAGAAAATTATTGAATGAATAAATAAACTAAGAGCTGGTCTTATGAAAAAGAACCACAAAATTGATAGACTCTTAGTCAATATGATAAACAAAGAAATAAGAAAACCAAATTATGAGTATCAAAAATGAAAGGGGTGAATCTACCTCCAATGAAGAAGAAATTAAAACAATATTTAGGAATTATTTTGCCAAATTTTATGCACAAAAATTTGAAAATCTTAGTGAAATGGATGAATATTTACAAAAATATAAACTGCCCAGATTAAATGAAGAAGTAGATTACTTAAATAACCCAATCTCAGCAAAAAAGAAGTACAAAAAGCCATCAGAGAACTCCCTAGGAAAAAATTTCCAGGGCTTGAAGGATTTACTAGAGAAGTCTGTCAAACATTTAAAGAATAATTGATTCCAATTCTCTACAAACTATTTGGGAAAATTAGTGAAAAAGCAGTCTCACCAAATTATTTTATGACCCAAATATGATACTGATACCTAAATCAGGAAGAGATAAAGTGGAGAAAGAAAATTATAGACCAATTTCCCTCATGAATGTAGATGGAAAATTTTTAAATTAAATATTAGCAAAAAGACTCCAGCAACTTATCACAAGAATAATACACTTTGATCAGGTAGGATTTATTTCAGGAATGCAAGGATGGTTTAATATTAGGAATACCATCAGTATAATTGGTCATATCAATAATAAAACTAGCAGAAACCACATGATTATCTCAATAGAAACAGAAAAGTCTTTTGACCAAATACAACATTCATTCCTATTAAAAACACTAGAAAGTGTAGGAATAAATGGAGCCTTCCTCAAAATAATAGGTAGCATTTCTTTAAACCCATCAGCAAGTATTATATATAATGGGGATAAGCTAGAAGCATTTCCAATAAGATCAGGGGTGAAACAAGGATGACCACTATCACCCCTCTTATTCAATCTGGTAATAGAAATGTTAGCAGTAGCAATTAGAGAAGTGAAAGAAATCAAAGAAATAAAATTAGGCAAAGAAGAGACTAAGTTATTACTCTTTGCAGATGATATGATCATATACTTAGAGAATCTTAGAGATTCAAATGAAAAGCTACTTGAGACAATAAATAAATTTGAAAATGTTGCAGCGTATTAACCAAACCCGCATAAATCCTCAGCATTCCTATATATGTCTAATGAATTTCAGCAGCAAGAGATAGAAAGAGAAATCCCATTTAAAGTTACTATAGGATGGGCCGAGTCAAGATGGCAGAGTAGAAACAGGACCTATGCAGGCTCTGGCTCTCAACACCTCCAATCCATGGAAAAGGGGAGTCTGAACAAACTTTGGGGCTACAGAACCCACACAATGACACAGAGAAGCTATGAGGAGAAGAATGCCTTAAAAAGCCAAACTTGCCAGATGGAAATGTATGTATACATGTATACATAGATAGAGGGCAAAGGACCAATTTAATAGGAAGGGATGGTACTTAAAAGGTGAAATAAAGATGTGAGAGAGGAATATAATGAGAGGATATGGGGAGAGACAGAATGGGGTAAACTATCTTATATAGCAGAGGCAAGGGAAAATGGCAAAGAATAGGAATACAAAAGGGAATGAGTTAACCTTATTCTCATTGAATTTTACTTGGGAAGAGAATGAAATACACACTAAATAGGGTATCTTGGTGGAGTTGTAAACTGATTCAACCATTCTGGAGAGCAATCTGGAATTTGAGCAATATGCTCAAAGGGATATAAATAATTTCATACCCTTTAGCAGTTTAGGGGCCTTTGTTCTATCATCCTTAAAAGAAAGAGATTACACTGGAAGTACCTCTCCTCTTCCAGCTCCTTCATTTTAGGAGTGTCTGTTTACAACAGATCACTGACATTATAGAAATATAAGTATCCCTTCAATGGACAGCTTCCAGCTTCCCCAAAATGGTAATTCCTGAATACTATGTAATGAGATTCAGGCGTACAAGCTTGTGTGCAATTACAGAAATGATCTCACTGCTTCCTAGTCATTCAAATATTGGAACATTATAGTTTTGGGGGGTTAATAAATGGAAAGGGAAGTTGTAGCTCATCTCCTGCCCTCTAAAGCCATGCAAAATGAGACCACAAAGAAAAAAAGTACATTTAACCAAAGCAAAACTTAGTAGTCACACAATTAAAAAAAACCCTCAATATTGCCAAAAGCTCCCACTTGATAGATGATAGAACTGAGGCCCAATTTATAAACCTACTTGAACAAATTCAGACAGCTAATGTAAGGAACAGATTTGGACTTTGGCCTTTTGAGTGCTACGAAAGGCTCTTTTCACTATATATTGTGATATTTCTACTGCTTTGTCTAATCCCTCATAAGGTGCTCAGTTATTGTCATTTGTTTGGCAGGTTTCATCATGCACACACCCATGTCCCTTGTCCCCCTTAGTTTTTCTTCTCCCTTATCTTTTCACACCATAGATAAATTGCTGCCCGTTACAAGATGTTGACAAAACAAGTTTTATAAGCATCTATGAATGTAACGTCCAAATGCTGAATATAAAATAGAGAAGAGAAACAGCACCAGATTTTTAGGTGAGAACGTGGGTTGGTGCACTATGTAAATACTTTCAATATTTAAACTCTCCTCTCATGAATGTGAGACAAAGAAGGCCCATACTTCACTGAATAAAGAAATGAGTCACTGTCCAGTTTAAATTGCTACCATGCTACAGTTATGGTATGAAAATTTTAATTCATTCCTTCATTTCTCCCTCTACCCTCCCACACACATTATGACCAACACCTCTGATATTACTCTCAGGATGAATGAGTTGCTATGTGGCTCAGAGTTTTGGACTCTTAGTAGGAAAGGTGCTACTTGAAATGCAGAGTATTATCATGGTAATTATTTCCATAACCTTCCCAAAAATATTGCTCTGAACCAAGAAATAAATAGATCTGCCCCATAAACAGAGCTTGCACTGTGCTTACTTGCCTCTGTGCCTGGCCTTGTTGTGGGATTATCGCTTAATTACAACTTTAGCCTTGGCAGGAAAGATGAATATGAAATCATGTTGAAATTCCAATCTGCCATTTCTCATGGTCTTCTGCCAGTCACAGCAGTTATAATTGGAAGAGTGCTTAAAATGCTTTCATGTAGCTACCTTGTTGGAATAAATGTTTAAATGGGAAGTCTACAAAGAGGCATTTGATGCCAACCAGCTAAAAGAAAATTAAGTAATGCATGTTTGGGGACTTCAGAATTAGAAATGAGACAGCTTTTCTATAAGCATGCATTAGTTTTTGTTCAAAACAGATCACAGATGGCAGTTAAAAGTTGACAAACACTGATATTTGTAATCATGATCAAACAGTACTGAGAATATGAAACCAAAACTCAAACTATGAAGATAGTTATAGTTCTCAGTGATATAAGGAAGACAAAGTATGAGAACTGCACTTCCCATATATATGCATTTTTTTTTCTGTAGAAATGGTACCTTGTATTTATTTAGTTCCCTGAAGAGTTCAATACATCTTAGCACAGGCAGCTGAAATAGCTATCTGTAATATGTATTAACTAGTTGGACTGATTAGGGTGAAATCTAATTTGTGCATAAATGAGTTTGAGATCATGAAAATAGGCTACCAATTTCATGTCTTACTATACTATAAAATGACTTTTCAAACAAAGGCTTGTATTCAAAATATTTACCCAAAATTGAGGCCATGGATGGCTACATAGACAAAAATATGTGAGATTTATGTCAGGAATTATTTTGGTTTGTATTTCTAATTTATTCTAAATTAGGAACTTCCTCCAGACATTTTCTTGTCAATCACAGTAGGAAGGGGAGTGAACAAACTTACCTAATGACTAATGTGCCAAAATTCTAGCTTGACTCACCAAAGGTCATTGGTCCCATATGAGAAAAGTGAGATTAATTCTATTTTGATGGCTTAGGTAACTGTAACCTTTCTACAGAGGATAAAAATGTGTGTGTGTGTGTGTATGTGTGTGTGTGTGTGGGTGGGTGGGTGGCTGTGTTATCTGTTGAGTGACACATGATGTGTAATGTGGATATTTCACTTAGTGAAAACCCAACTACTTTGTGACATGTTCAAGTGATGGTCGTACATAGATATTAGTATCAATAACCACCATTGAAAAGAAAGGAATCAGGGGAGGCTTCTTGGAGTCTAGAAAATCAGGCTGATGGCACATTTTTAATCAGGAGAAGATTCCTATACCTTGTTATTAGATACTCCACTAGATCCTTAAGAGTTGGAAAATTATCTAATTCAACAACCTATATCATACACAAAACTCTTTAAATATCCTTGAAAACTGGTTGATCATCTTTTGAGACATCAATATCACGATCATCCAGTGATATGTAAGTCACTCCTTAGAAATAATGTCTTTGAATTTTGGAGAGTTACTAGTCATAAGAAGTCCTCCCTATAATTAAGTAAAATTTGCTTTTCTGTTTCCATGCTCTGAGGCTACACAGAATAAGCTAAATTCCACTTTCAAGTCTCATTTGTCCGTGCCTATCTGAAGACTGCTGTTACTTTTGTGCCACCCTCCCCAACTCAGTCTTTTTTTCTCCAGGTTAAACTTTTACAGAGTGTATTTTTAATATATATATATATACATATATATGTATATATATATATATACACACATATAATTTCCTTCAACTGATCCTTTTATTATATGACTACAAATTTCTTCCACCTCCTGGCAATCCTGCCCTAGATGAGTTTTGTGGTTGATTAATACTTTTTTTTGGTTTTGAGCACAAGGACCTAAAATTAGTGCTTCAGATATAGTATGATGATGATAGAATAAAATGTGATTATTATCACTCTTATTCTAGAATGCAGAATATAACTTCCCTGAGAGTAGGAAATGGCTCACTTTTATCTTTGTATGCCCAGTACCTATCATAATGCTTAGAATATAGTATATGCTTAATAGATGTGTTGATGGTCTGAGTTATTGTTGCTATTGAAACAATACTATAATGAAAGTATTAACATTTTATTTGAGATTTCAACATGTTTAATAGAGAATATTATTTGATCTTTAAAATCAACCTGTAAGGTAGCTAATGCAACTCTTAGGGTCTTCATTTTATATATGAGAAAATTGTTACTTAGAGACATGGATTCACCTAAGGTCACAAAATACTGATTTAGCCCATTTTTATGAGATATTTTTGGCAGGCATTTCACATGTAAACACAATGAAGTTATGGTCACCTACAATTTATATGAGAAAGCCATGTTCATCCCATATGCGCTTAGCTGTTTTTGTGCCAAGGAATAGAATGTTACATTTTTTCCTATTAAATTCTGTTTTCAAAATTATCTATTAAAGTTTATGCATCTCAATGATATGAACTTTCAATATCAGCAAAAGTCATAGCAAAACCTAGAGCACATCCCAAATTAATGTCCTATTCCATCCACTTTACCACCTGATATTCCACCCCACTCTCCCACTCCTTAGTTGTAACATTTATATATCTATAAGCTTGTTCTTGATTTCCTATGAAAATCCTTCATTGGTCTCACATCAGTATCCCTCAAGGGAAAAAAAGTAATCAGGGGATGCTTCTTGGAGTCCAGGAATTCATGCTGGAGGTAGTTTTTTTTTAATAAGGAAAATATTCTTATGCTTTATTAACAGAAGGGGAAAAATTAGGGAGATGGGGAAAATATACAAAAATCGGGCTGAACATGTCAGATGAATAAGCTATACTTAGGAACAAAGGGACAGGGTGGGATGGCCTCATGTAAGTTAGTTTCCTTAACATGAGAACAGGAATAGTGACTTAGTCTATATCTGAACTAGATAATCCCCATTTTCTCTTCTCACTACCGATATGTTTTGGTGAGAAGTTATTTACATTTAATTTGTCAAGAAACTGGCTCAGAAAAGGGAAAATGAGTTACTAAGAATCAAATCTGGAATATCTTCTCAATTCATCCTTTAAAACAATCTCCATAAATGGCAAAAATAGTTTTACTGAGGCACACAGATATGGAAAAGTGATTACCCTGCTCAAAACCTTTTATGAAATTGCCATTACCTCTGTAACATAACATAAATTCAGCATGGTATTTAAAGCCCTTTCCCCAGCTGTCACCTACCTCTTTAGTTATTCCATGTTACCTTAATGAAAGCTCTATCACAGTTACCCTCCCTAATCATCTCTGGGTCTTAGAATCCTTCTCTTCCTTCAAGGTACAAAGCATATGTCAAGTCTTTTATGAATCCTGTTGTTCATGTTCTCCATCATCAATTTTCCTTTTACTATGCTTATTTGTGCAAATGGTGTAACTTCTCAGTAGTTTTAAAGGCCTACATCACTCACCATCTCTTAGAAATATCCTTTCACTAAAGTCACTAAGATAATCACAAGATTAATTTTAATTTTAAAATTTATGTCTCCTTCCACACTATACTTCCCTTTTACCTCTTTCATTCAATTGCTTTTATTTACTTAAATTTTTGTCCTTTTCATGAGCTCCAATCTTTGGACATCTTGTCTATTTTCTCTAATGCATATTTTTTTTTTTACTTCATTCTGGCCTTCCTACTCAGTTTAAATTCCACCATCACACTTTATAACAATATGCTCTCTCCCATATTATCATTCATCTCCTGCCCTGTGGCTGTTTCTAGCTTCCTCAACCTGCTAATTTCTAGCCTTCACTAATTCCATAACAGCTACATTCTTCATTCCTATTCTTAAACTGTTGATACATTTCTGGGGAAGGTTATTAGGCTTATTGATTGAGTCTGCTAGAAAATACTTTTTAACCTCATTGAGATTCTCTCCACTATTGGGAATTTCTTTTACTTATCTCTCATTAATTGCCTATGCAAGACTACCATAATGGTCATGCCTAACGTTTCCCTACTGAAGACCCAGCCACCTATTATGCTGAAGAATCTGAGACCATGTGACATAAATTCTTTCAACATTTTGTCTTCATAGTTCCAAAGCTCTCTATACTTATTCTCTCCTTAAATGTCGAGATTAGTTCAAGATACATGGTTCAGGGAAGGTTTCATAGAGCAAGTTTCTAGTATATTAATCTTGAAATATGAAAAGAATCATCAAAGGTGGGAGGGAGCACACACACATATATACACACACAAAAAATTAAATTATTTGGGGGATTTTTGCATTGCTGAGTTCATGCTTTGTTAAAATGTCAAAATAGAAGACACGAGTACTTGGACAAATAATTTCATTTCTATTCTTTATTATTTATTTCTCCTTTCCTTGGCCCCTCAAAAGACTCAATTATAAGTATACTGAATTTAGAGATGCAAGAGAAACCACAGATTATCAGTCAAACACTTCACATAACAAATGAGGGAAATAAGTTTAGAAAGATGTAAAGATTTATCTCCAATCACCATTTATGTAATATGCTTAGGATTAAAATGCATAATATAATATACATTGTGTGTATGCATATATATAATATATGTGTAAACATACATTCATATTTATATTCTAAATTATGCTCTGATTATTGCATGAAAACAGAGAAGCCTTCTACCGACCAAGAAATGAAATCTATCTTTGAATGGTTCTAATCTGTAGGTTTTCCTGACTTCAAATTTAAATTTGTTTGTTCACCAAATTCATACATGCTTCAATTCTTTCTTAGTGGAACTATGAGAAGAAAATCAATCCTTCTTCATACTATTTGACACAGCTATCACATATTCCCCACCCACCATGTTTTCTCCCTCTTTAGGCTAAATATTCCCAGTTCCTTTGATCATCTTTATACAGACTCCAAATCCTTCACCATCCTGATCACCTTTTTATGAATGTTCTTCAGCCTATCAGTGCCCTCCCTAGTTCTGGAAAATGTGCCTTTTTTAATCAGCTCACAATAGCATTAACTTTTCTTTCTTCACAATTTTGATGACAGTTGAGCTGGAAATCTAATAAAACAACAGAACTTCATAAAATATGAAACCTCTTCTCACAGAAGAGATCTTAGAGGCTAGCTAAACCCAATGTGAAAGAGATTTGACTCTTCCATGTATTTGACAAATAATGATAAAAACCCCAGTTGAAGATCTTCAAAGCAGTAAATTCCAATATTAATCAAAATAATCTATTCTACTTTAGGATTTCTCTATTCACTAGATATTTTCCATTGAATCAAATGAAATTTTGCCTCTCTGTAATTTTCATGATTGTTAACCATGCATATCCTGTTTTGTATTTGAGAAATTAATGTGTTGAAACCAAATGTAAGCCTAGAAATCTAATTAAGCCTAAATATTTTTCTTCATTAAATTTTAGATTATTTGATCTAGTACTACACTTGAAATCATTTTTTATGATCCTGACTTTCTTTAGGAGTCAGATTATTACAGTGATGTGCGATTTAACTGGAAGAAAGTATAATGTTGACATATACTAAATGTTATAAAATTTCATATAATCATTTTAATATACAGTATATCATTTTGTTGTAATCACTTCCTTTGTATAATTTGTCACTGCATTCACAAGTTTTAAAACATTGTTTAACTCTTTGCCATGAAGTTACATTTATCACTTATATTACTATTTATTTTTAATTTGTCTTATAAACACTTCAATTTCAAGTGTAGCATTTATTATTACCCATCGCTGCCATATATGTATACACATATGTATGTGTATATACATACATGCATACATATGTGTGTGCATATAAAATTTATATCAGGTGGGTCATTCGATCATCTTTATCTCTACCTCTTGGATGATTTTGCTAAAATCCATGACATGTTGCACAGTGTAAGAAATATTAATATAATATAATTATTACTATATATTTATTTATATAGTATATATAATATAATATGTGTTAAATGTATTCCATATATTATAATAATTAATAAAAATCCTAATTTCTTACTTTATGAAATCCTTGAACATTTTCTTTTTAGTAAAACACCTTCTTATGTTTACTTTCAAAACTTCCACATATAAGTTGAGTCTCCAGAGGCTAGGTACTTTTTAGATCAGACTCCATGGAACAACTGTGAACAGTTGAGCTCGTGAAATCCCACTGTAATTCTTAACGAAATGTTAGCAGTCGATACCAATATGCCAATTAGATTAAATTTTTGAAGGGCGTATTTATAAATGATGAAAATATTAACCACAAACTGACATAAAGGTGATCAGCTCAATATACAAAACAGGGGAAGAAGAGTGGGAAGAATAGAAAATATATGAATGCTAATTGTAAATGTTCAATTCCCCTCAAAATGTGTGATACATGGTTGTACCATAATATATAGAGAGTGAAAGGGAAAGATTTGAGATCACATATTGCAAAGGGGTCACAGCTCCTGGTTGCTGAACATTGTTTCCTCTATACATGGAGTATTCATGAAGTTCTCTTTACATTTGATGTATTTATTCTGCTTGTCTTCTTGTATGGCATGGATTCTGTCTTTTCTCATCATCTCATCCTGCTCTTCTGAACTCTAGTGCTCTTTCCACTGCTTTCAGAAATTCTGAGGATGTTGCTTAACAAGGTCCTTCTCTAGTCAAGAAGAGGGAAATGAGTCTGACAAGATGGTGAAGGTCAAGACTCTTCTCTACCCCTAAATGATTTCTTCTAAGAGCCTTCTATTACTTGACCTGCCTCACTGTCACATTTCCAATTCTAAACTTTCTTCCAAGTTTTATAGAAGCTGCACAACAAAACCAAACACTTCTTATATGTTTACCACTTTTCTTTATCCAATTACTTCTGAACACTCCTTATTGTCAAGGACTTTTCATACTAAAGTCTAAAACCTCTGACTGATTCAGGAGGCCTCATTAACTTACATCACGACTCTTACTCATTGAGTGTTTTCTTTTCACAAAGGTACCAGTTATAGAATCTTGTTACTTCACTTTAAATGAGGTGTAATGATTTAATCCATTGACTCACTCAATCTGACCCTACATTTGTGTTTTAATATCTTTTTCAGAATTCATTTATTCCTTCAATGGAAAAAATACTTTAATACTCATCCACATTGAGAAAACATTCCTAGAACATTTTAGGATAGAGATAGATCTTTTATAGTATGATCAAGAAGCCCAGATATTGTAAACTCACAGCTCTCCTTTTGACATTAGTTTTTTTTCTTTTTTATATTTTCTATAGCCTTGAATGAAAAACAAAAGCAAATTTCATCAACAAAATTACCTTTTTGCAATATTCAGAACACCAAATTTTCCATTGTCTTGCTTATGATTTCTTTTATCTTCATAACAATGGTTAATAGGTTTTTGTTTTAGGCAATGGGAGTTAAGGGACTTGCCCAACGTCAAACAGTTAGTAAAGGTCTGAGGTTAGATTTGAAATTTTGTCCACCTGACTTCAGAGGTATTACTTTATACACTGCACCACCTAGCTGAACCTGATAGCTTTAAAAACAAACAAACAAAAAGGCTGAATTTTCACTGTCCTTCCAAATTCTAGAAGTCTACAAACCACTTGTAGAAGATTTAATTACTATCCCTTCAGCTTCCAGATCCATCTGAAATCTTTGCTTATTTTCTAAAAATTAATTAAGCTATTTTGCAATAATATTTTGTCAGTCCTGGGTCATATTTTTTATTTGTCTTATTTTCATTTTTGACCACATTTTCCTTTGCACTTCAGTAGTATGAACCTGTTTTAATATGTGCTTGAATGATCCTGTAAAGAATTTACTTCCTCCCATTTCCCCATACCAACAGTGAATATAATACCTCAAACAGTCATTGGAGTGTATACTTTAAGAGATATAAATTGGGAGGAGCCAAGACAGTGAATTAGAAACAGGACTTCTGTGTGGCTTCCAATTCTACCTCCTCCAATATGTGTAAAAAATGACTCTAAAAAAACTTTACAACAACAGAACCCACAAAGTGACAGAGAGAAACTAACCTCACACTGAAGGCAGGACTGCAGGAAGGGGCCAGCACAGCACTCTGGGAGCAAGGCCCAATCCTGCATGAGCACAAGGTTTTAGCCTTAGAGCAGCCACAACCAGCGGTGGCTAGAAGGTCTTGAGAGGAGAGTGGATAAGCAGAAGCTATGGTGATTTCCAGCATTATCAACCCATAAATGCCAAAGACAAAGTGAAAGGTCAGTGTGAACTTTGTTAACAAGGAGTCTGGTAGTGTGGTCCAGCATCAACCCCCTGGAAGGAAAAATAACTGAGGGCAGTGGCCTTGTAGGTGCCACTGCCACATGGCAGCTTCAGAGCTCCTGACCTGCACATCATAGGGTGACCAAGCGACCAGTCTCAGGGGTAATCACTCTTACTTTGATCTGCTTGGATCTGGATTTCTGTCTAGGGTGGAAGACCTAGATTGCATGGCCAGGTGCCAGAGCAGGTGGAGGCTTCTGAGAGAGCAGCAAACTGATAGCTACAGCAGATGTGAAGACCCTGGCAATTTGGGGAAAAGTTCTCCTATCTGGAAGCAAAGTTCTACTATGGAAAAAAGCTTGAAAGTCAAGTAATTGAGTGGCAACATGAGCAAGCAAAGGAAGCAACGCAAACAGAGTAATCTGACTTTGGATTCGTTTTTTTAAGGACAAAAAGGATTAAAGCATGGAACAGTAGAAATACAACAAAGTCAGAAATTTCCAAGAAAAAATATGAATTGATTACAGGATAGAGGAGTTTAAGAAGGATTTTGAAAACCAAATAAGAGAAATGGAGGAAAAATTGGGAAGAGAAATGAGAATGATGCAAGAAAATCATGAAAAGAGAGTCAGGAGCCTGACTGAAGAAAATAACACCTGAAAAAAATGGACTAACTCAAATGGCAAAAGAAGCTCAAAAAGTCAATGAAGGGAAGAATTCCTTAAAAAGTCAAATTTGGGGACAGCTAGGTGGCACAGCAAATAGAACACTGGCCCTGGAGTCAGGAGGAATTGAGTTCAAATCCAGCCTCAGACATTTAACACTTAACTAGCCATGTGACCTTGGTAAAGTCGCAACCCCAATTGCCCTCCAAAAAGCAAAAAAAAAAGTTAAACTTGCCAGATGGGAAAAGAATCTAAAAAGCTCACTGAAGAGAATAATTCCTTCAGAATTAGATTGAAGCAAGTGGAAGCTACTGACTTTATGATTAGTCAAGATACTATTTAACAGATCCAAACAAATGAAAAACTCTAATACAATGTGAAATATCTCATTGGACAAAACCACTGACCTGGAAAATAGATCCAGGAGAGATAACATAAAAATTATTGGACTACCTGAAAGCCATGATAAAAAAAAACAAACAAACCTAGAAATCATCCTTCAAGAAATTCTCAAGGAAAATTTCCCTGATGTTTTAGAACCAGAGGGCAAAATAGCATTTGAAAGAATTCACCAAACACCAGTTGAAAAAGATCCCCAAAAGAAAACTCCTAGGCATATTATAGCCAGATTCCAGAGCTCCCAGATCAAGAAGAAAATATTACAAGCAGCCAAGAAGAAACACTTTAAATATTGTGGAAACACAATCAGGATAACACAGTATCTGGCAGCTTCTACACTGAGGGATCAAAAGGCTTGAAATGTGATATTCTAGAAGTCAAAGGAGTTGGGATTAGAACCAAGAATCACCTACCCAGCAAATCCGAGTATCATGTTTCAAAGGAAAATATAATCATTCAATGAAATAGAGGACTTTCAAGCATTCTTGAAGAAAAAAAAACAGAGTTGAATAGAAAATTTGACATTCAGATACAAGAAGCAAGAGAAACATGAAGAGTTAACAAGGAAAAGAAATCATAAGGAACTTATCAAAGTTGAGCTACTCATATACCGTACCTACATAGAAAAATGATCGTTGTAACTTATAAAACTTTTCTCAGTATGAGAATAGTTGAAGGGAATATAAATGTGTGTATATCTCTCCACCTATCTCTCTCTCTCTCTCTATCTATCTAATCGATCTATCTGTCTGTCTGTCTATAAAGGAGGGTATAGGGGCATATGAATACATATGTGTTTTTGTGTATATATGTGTACAGCTATACATAGACAGAGGGGACAGGACCAGTTGTATAGGAAGGGATGATATTTAGAAAGTGTAATTGAGAGGTGAGAGAGGACTATAATGAGAGGAGATTGGGAGAGACCCAATGAGTAAATTACCCCATATAAAAGAGGCAAGGGAAAACTGTTACAATGGAGGGGAAGAGCAGGAAGGCAAAAGGGAATGAGTAAATCTTACTCTCATTGAATTTGGTATAGGGAGGGAATGACATACACACTAAATAAGGTATCTCACCCTATAGGAGAGTAGGGGGAAAAAGGAATGAGAGGGGGGATGATGGAGGGGAGGGCAGGTTTGGGGTGAGGGAAGTTGGAAGCACACACTTTTGAAAAGGGACAGGGTCAAAGTAGAGAACAGAACAAGTGAGGGGCAGGATAGGATGGAAGGAAATATAGTCAGTCTTTTACAATGTATCCATTATGGAAGTTTTTTGCGTACCTACACATGTACAACCTATATTGAATTGCTTATCTTCCAGTAATCATGGGTTACAACAGAAGAAGGGAAAGAATCTGCAATTCAAAGTTTTAAAATTAAGTGTTTATATATATATATATATATATATATATATATATAATTTACATGCAACTGGGAAATATGATATACAGACACTGGAGTATAGAGAACCATCTTACCCTACTGGAAAGTTGGGAGGGGCATGGGGGAGCATATAGGAGAGAGCAGATTGTGGAAGGGGTATACAGTGGGATCACTGTTTTGGGGGTGTGGATAGAGAAAAACCATGGAGAAAATTTGTTACTCAACATCTGGTGGGAATGAATGATGTAAACTAAAAATAAACATAAAATTAAATTTAAAAAAGATATAAATTGTACACGCTTCTTTTGAATACCATATAAATACCACAGTGAAAAAAGCACAATAAAATAATGCACAAAAATATTGTTATGGCATAATCATTCCTTGTCCTAACTAATTCCTTCAATATTTTGCCTTTCCTCCCATTTTGTATTATTTTAAAATTATTTTTTAAATTCCCTCTATTAGGTAGAGAAATATGGATTCGTACCTCTGCATAAAAAATCATATTTATCTGATGTGTTGATTATTTTTGCTCACCTATTTTGTTTCTCATTTTTATATTTTGTTATAAGAGACAGGGATGGGATATACTGGGGAATTAAGGTGACATAGAAAGAAAAACTGTCAATAAAATAATTTAAAATTAAATAAAAATGCCCTCTATCTCTTCATATAAATAATTTCTGAAATATTTTGTAAAATGGATCCAAAGTAATATTCTTGAGCACTATATTAGAGACCTTGTTCAAAATTTATATGGAATAACTACTGACTACTCTTTGGTCCAGCCATTCATTGATTTGTCAATTTACTTATGACATAAGTTAGTGGACATGCCTCAGTTTACAATATGAATTCCATGTGGAAATCTATAAATTACTGCAATAGGGTCTGAATAAATTATATGCATAGCATTCCATCAATTTTTCAGAGAAATAAATCATGTCTTTAAAAGGAAATAGCGGGGCGGCCAGGTAGCACAGCGAGTGGGAGCACCGGCTCCAGTGTTGGGATGACCTGGATCAAATCTGGGCTCAGATACTCAGCACCACACCCAGAAGTAACTGGCCATGTAACCTTGAGCAAGTTACTTAACCCCGATTGCTTTAAAAAAAAAATAAAAGGAAATAGCTCTCCCTCTGGGTAAAATGTTATAAAATGTTGTGAATACACTAATATTCTTACCTTTTGAATATAATTCTCAGAAGCATATTGCATATTTGGATTAAGAACTATATGAATTATCTCATAAATTTTGGTCAGATGCTTTATTCTGAAGATATAAAAGACACATGATTATTAGTTTTTCTACCTCATTTATTCTCTTTGGAAGAACTTTTAGTGCCTATATTTTTTTGGTTTCTATATTAAAAAAAACAAGACCATCATTTGCTTAAAGTTATTTGGTCCTATTGCACAAAATATATTAAAGTAAATTTTAGGAAATATTTTCCTTAGAAACTAGTTTTTATGAATATAATATTTTTAAATGTCTAGAATAGATATTAGATGTTTCTGAAAATTTAACAGTGGATGTGATTTATTTAGAATACCACCCATCTAATTCCTATCAATCAGGCAAAATATCTTTTCATGCTTTCACTGATTGCATTTTCTAAAGAATTTGTTTGAATAATTGACCACTCTTTTCATTCACATTGAGCAATATAGTAATGAACCTAATTCATACTATATAAAATATTAATATTTTGTAAACTAAGTAGTTCAAATTTACTAGGAAGCCAAAATATTTCTACTGGGAGAAAATACATTTACAAAACAAAGTGACATAATTATGTTCATTTAATTACAAAACTTAAACAAATAAGGTTTTAATACTTTACTATGTCTAGCTTGCAAAAAAAGTCCATTGAAGTACTTCTTTATACAAACAAATAAACCATTCTGTTTCTGTGGAGAAATTTTTATGTCAAGAAACTGTACCATTTTATGTGTTTAAAAACACTTCTCTGTACTAATTTATATATTCAAATATGTCATTGTGGTTAAAGTTGTTCAAATTTCTCTCTATTGTTCAGAGGTTCAGACGTTTTCCTTCTATATTCTCATCTCCCATTCAGTTCTTAGCAACTCTAAATATGACGTCAAATCCCAAAATTCTACTTCATTTTCTCTTTCAAAAGCCAGGATCATGCATTTATTGCTCACTCCAATGAGGTTTTCTCAGTTTTAATACTGTTTCACTTCTGTGCAAACTTGATAATATTGATCATTGAATACTTTTGCATATTCTCTCTTCTCTGACTTTTATGATACATTTTCTCATCCCATCCTACCTGACATTGTTCTCTGTCTTCTTTGCTGGATCATAATTCATGTGCCATTCTTTCTGCATTGGTATACCCTAGTACTTTTCCTATGACCATTAAACGTTTCTCTCCATAAATTGTTTCAGCAATCTAATAAACTCGTATAGATTCAATTATTATTCTATGCAGATATTGCCCAAATTTATACAGTCAGCTTTCTTCTTTCTCCTGAGCTCTAGTTGCACATTTCAAGATATCATTTTTGGAATATTGGACATATAGAATCTAATGAATTATATACAAAATAGAATTCATTATCTTTAGTCTTAAACCAATACCTTCTTCTATTTCCTTATTTCTGTCGAGTGTACTGCCATCTTTCAGTCACATAGGTCACTCTCGTTCATCTCCTGACACACAGTAGATTGTCAAGTCTCATTGATTCCACTTCCTCATGGACTCTCATATCTCTCTCCTTTTTACATATCCTGCAGCAACCCTACTCTAAGTCCTTATCTTCTCTCACCTACCCTTTTGCAATTATGTTCTAATTGGTTTCCTTTCATTTAATTTCTCTCATCACAAATCCATTATCCTTGCAACTGTTAAATTGATATTCCTATATCATAGATCTATTCATGTCTCTCCATACGCAAGAAATTCAAATGGCCCCCTATTGTCCTAAGTATACAATGCACACTCCTTTTTTATCATTTACATTACTAAACAATGTGTATCCAGACAGCTTATCTTTCTAGCCCTGATATGTATTAATTCACTTTATTTAATTTTTTAAAAAGCAATCGTGGTTAAATAACTTGCTCAAGGTGACATGGCCAGTTATTTCTGGGTGTGGTGCTGAGTATCTGAGCCCAGATTTGATCCAGTTCATCCTGACACTGGAGCTGGTGCTCTTCCTCGCTGTGCTACCTGGCCACCCCTATTAATTCACTTTATGAACACTACACTGCAGTCAAACTGACCTACTTCATCTACCTGTACCTGGCCTTTACTCACCTTCATCCATACCTTTGCATAGCCTATCTTTTGTTTTCATCCTCCATTAAGTCTTCTGGTCTATGCTTCTTGATTCACTTCTAGAGATGTCTTAAAGTCTCTTTCAAGAAGGTTTTTCCTTTTTCCTTTAGTTGTTAGTGAGCCTCACCAAATAACATTGAATTTAGTTGGAATATGTATATCCTATATTTACTTGTCTGTGAACATATTGTTTCATCTTAGAAGAATATAAACTCCATGAAGGATGGCAGTATATGACTTTTGCATTTGTATGACCACTGAATGACACAGTTACTGGCATACAGTAGATAATGAATATATGACTTTTGATGCATCAAAAGGTGATTATATTTCCTTTATAAAGCAAACAGTTCTCAGAAAAAGTTAGCAAGAGTAATGTCAGCAATTTCTGGTGGAAACATGATCATTATTGTTCCTTTAAAACCCATAAAGATGGAACTAAAATACATTAAAGGTATTACTTTAGGAAAAAAAAGATCCTGTCATAAGAACTAAGGTGGATGATAATTTAACCAATTAAGTAATATTTAGTAATTACTTACTATAACTAAAGGGTTATGCCAATTTAGAATTAGGAATAAAAATTATAAAAGCAAAATAACTTTTATCTTTTCAGTAAATTGACCTCATTCTGTCATATGTTCAATCATTCAAGTGATACATATTGAATACTATTATGTATGGACCATGTATTAAGTAAAGTGGAGTCCCAAAACAGACTCAGTAATGGCCTTTATCCTTAATTTTTTTTTACAGACCATAGTAAAAATGTGATTTTTCATAGAATAAATATAGACTTAACTGGAAACAAAAATGAATACCTAACACAGAGCTATAATTGCAAAGTACCCTTTGTGTAGAAAAATAAACAGAGATGTTCAAATATTGTCCAGTTGAAAAAGAACTCACCTAAAGTCCCTAAAGGTCAAATGACTAGGGTTCTTTCAACTCTACCACCATAATCACATTAACTTAATCTCTTATTCAAAATAGAGTATAGATTAGATTATAGAGTATAGATTATTAGAGTATAGATTAGATTATAATGTCCCCTCCATCTTTAAAATTTTAGGGGTTTATGATTATAAGGTTTAATTTGAAAGAGTAGTAATAAGGAACTAAGTACTGTGGTAATTTGGAGGATTGGAAGATAATTTTGACTGCTGCTGGGGCAGGGTGATAGTACTTAATGATGTAGACAGAATTTGAAATAGACCTTGAGGAATATGTAAGCATTAGAGAAATATTAGTGGAGGATAAAGAGTTCCAGATGGAGGGAAGAGTATGATCAGGGCCATGGAAATGGAATATTATAGAATATGTCCAAACATTAGCAAATAGTTTTAAGAGCATAGAATAAAGGGAGAGGGATACAGGGAGATAAGAATGGAAGCATAAGAGAAACCACATTTTCTATAGGTCCCCATAGATTTTCATATCTAGAGAAGGCACATTGAATGCCTTGAATGAAAAACTGTTTAATAGGTAATGGGGATTTATTTACTATTTTAGAGCAAGTTTGGTGATGTGGTTTTAGGAAAATTGATTTGGTAGTATTTTTGAAGATAGATTTAGAATTTTGCATAATGTCAATCTTGACAACAGGAAACAGGTGTAGTTGGAAGGACCGACTTTTGAGTCATCTATGCAGAACTATTATATATGAATTAAGGGATTACTAAAGGAAATTAAATAAAGACTGAAGAGAAGTGAGTTAAAAACTAAACTCTGAGCAGAAAGAGATTTAAGATTGAAGTCAGGAAGATGAGTTCAAAGCCCACCTCATATTCATTTGTGACCCTGCTGAAGTTATTTAACCTCTCTGTACCTAATATTGCTCAAGAGAGGATTCTGGGAAGATCGCAGAGTTGGTAAAAAAAAATTCTCTCAAGATTCCCCCCCCAAAAAGAGTTAAAATAGCATCTTAGTGTGAACAACATATGGATGGAGATAAATAAGAAGAGGGCTATAACCCAGGTCCTCCTGGGACAATTCCAGAAGATCAGAAGAAAGATCCCAGGAAAGGTTTGGTCCCTGTGAAGAGAAAACACCTCCAGGCTAGGTTCCATTTTAACAAAAAGGGGCAAGTCTTGGGGTTAGTTGGTTTGAGAGGCTGCCTCTCCCCAGTCACAGGAACTTTTACGCATGAACAGTGAGGGGAGTTGGGAGTTTGGGCCCAGGAAGATCAAGGGAACTTCTGCTGAGAAGGTACACCAGACCCAGTTGTGCTGCAAAGATCAGTGAGTGGGGGCAAGAAGGAACAACACACAACTGGTGAGTGCAAAAGCAGTGGGGAAGAAAGTTGCTGGCTATGGGCCCTTACAGGAGGTTGGAGGTTTGGCTTTGATTCTAGGCTAGGGGGGAGAACTGAAGATTTGGGGAAGAGGCATCATTTCCTATACCCCAGGGCTAGAAGTGATTATAAAAAGTAAGCTATTACCACCAAAAAATGGAAAAGGAGAAAGAATCAGGAAAGGGAGAAAGAATCCAACCACAGAAAGCTATTATGGGAATAGAAATAACCAAGGTTCATCTTCTGAGGAGGATATTGAAGTAAAGAAACCCCCAAAGAGTAACATAAAATGAAGACCTGCCAAAAAAGAATTCACAGAAGTTCTTAAAAAAAGACTTTAGGGGCAGCAAGGTGGCACAGTGAATAGAGCACGGGCCCTGGAGTCAGGACCACCTGAGTTCAAATCTGGCCTCAGACACTTAACACTTACTAGCCATGTGACTTTGGGCAAGTCACTTAACCCCAATTTCCTTGCCTTCCTTCCTCCAAAAAAGCAAAAAAAAAAAAGACTTTAAAAATCAAATGACAGAGATGGAGGTAAAACTAAAAAAGAAAATAAGAACAATCCAAGTAAAACAAGGAGGGCATGAAAGGAAAGCCAACCACTTAGAAAAGAAGACCCAGAATCTTAAGGAAGAAAATGACACCTTGAAAATTAGATTTCGGCAAAGTAAAGCCAGAAAAATTATAAGACATCAAGAAATGATTAAGAAAATATAAATAATGTACCTAATGTTCCTCATTTGTAAAATGATATATATATATATATATATGATAATATAATCTATCTGTTGTGAATAATAGATAATATAGTATTGATAAACTACTATAAAAAGACTGTCATTATTATTTTTATTATTATAAGAAGAGACAGACAGACACAAATATAGAGAAAGGGATAGAGAGGCAGGAGAGATAGAGGCAAAGGTATTGTTGTTTTTTTTCAGTTGTAGTTGTATTTCACTATCTGTGACCCCATGGACCAAGCATACTATGCCCTTCTATCCTCCACTATCTCTTGAAATCTAAGTTCATATTCATTGTTTCAGTGATAATATCTATTCATCTTATCCAGTTCTATTGCCTTTCTCTTTTACCTTTAGTCTTTCCCAATGTATCAGGATCTTTTCTGATGAGTCCCATTTTCTCATTATTTGGCCAACCTATTTAAGTCTCAGTTTTAGTATTTGAACTTCCAGTGAATGGCTTGAATTATTTTCTTTAAGTATTGACTGATTTGACCACCTTGCTGTCCAAGGAGTATCAGTTCTACAAAACTCAGCTTTCCTTATAGTCCCACTCCCAATGTCATCAATTGTTGCTGGAAAAAACCTTAGTTTTGACTATCTAGACCTCTGTCAGAAAAGCCATCCTATCCAGATTTGCTGTAGTTTTCCTTTCAAGCAGCAAGTCTATTTTGTTTTCATTTCAGTTGCCATCTGCAGTGATCTTTGAGTACAAAAATATTAAATATGACACTACTTCCATTTCTTCTCCCTCTACTTAACAGTATGTGATGGGATCAGTTGCCAAGATGTTAGATGTTTTTTTTTTTTTAATTTTAACTTTCAAGCCAGCTTTTATACTTTCTTCTTTCACGCTCATCAAGAGACTTCTTAATTCCTCTTCATTATGTATTATCAGAGTGGTATTATATATTGTCTGCCTATCTGATATTGTTGATATTTCTCCTGGCAATTTTAATACTGGTGTTGATTCCTTCTGCCTGGAATTTTGCATAACGTACTTTGCATAAAAAGTAAATAAATAATGAAACAATATACAGCCTCCTATGTACTCTTTTCCCAATCTTAACGCAATCAGTTGTTTCATGTTTGGTTCTAACTTGCTTTTTGGCTTGCATACAGTTTCCTCAGGAGACAAGTAAGATGGTCTTGTACTTCCATCTCTTTGAAGACTTGCCACATTTTGTTGTGATCCATACAGCTAAGCGTTTTAATGTAGTTCATGAATCAGGAGATTTTTTTTTCTGGAAATCCTTTGCTTTCTCAATAATCCAGCGAATACTGGCAATTCGGTCTCTAGTTCTCTTGTATCTTTGAAAACTAACCTGTTTTCCAGCAATTTTCCCTTCACATATGGCCAAAACCTTACTTATAGAGTCTTAAGCATAATTTTGCTGGTGTGTAAAATATGTGTGATTATTTGTTAATTTGAATATTCTTTGGTGCTGCCCTTCTTTAGGATTGCAATGTAAACTGATCATTTAAAGTTCAGTGGTGTCTATTATGCTTTCCAAATTTGCTGGCATATTTAGTGCAGCACTTCAACAAGAACAGAGACAAAGAGAAAAAGGCATAGAAGTATAGAGACAAAGAAAAAGAGACAGACAGATGGTGACAAACATAGAGAAACAGAGACATAGAGAAGAGAGAGACAGAGACAAAGGCAAAGAGACAAAGAGGCAGAAAGGCAGAGACTGAGAAAGAGAGAGTACATAGACACAGAGAAAGAGAGAGAAACAAAAGGACAGAGAAAGAGAGACGGAGACAGGAACAGAGAGGAGAGATATAGAAAAGAGGCAGAGACAGAACAAGTATGAAACAGATAAACAGAGGGATTGAGACAGAGGGAAAGAAAGATAAAGGAAAAGAAGGACCCAGAGAAACAGAGATAGAGAATTTGAGAAACTGCATAATTTACAGAATTTGTAAGAATAGGTCTTTGTTATCTACATAGAGCTGTTAGCATCATGCTGCCATTGGCTAGTCAAAAAGTATCAGTACCTAATGTAGCAGTAATTGCTAAAAGCTACATAAATAGCTTGGCCAGAAAGAAAAAGTGTCAGGGTTGTATCAATGTGTACAAGTCTGGAGACTTCAGAAAGGAAAGTAATATTAAGAACAATTTAGCAACCCTAGATAAATATAAATAGGACTAGATAATAAAATTAATAATACTAATAAAATTTACATTTACATCGTATTTTAAGAGATGTTAAGTTGATTGGTCACAACAGCCCTTGAGAATACATATAATATCCATTTTTATAAATGAGAGAATATGGGCTCTAAAAGGTTAAATAATTTCTCATGATCACTCAGCTTTTTCAGAGGCAGAATTTTAACTCAGATTTCAAAATTTAATGATCTATCCACTGTTCTATGTTGCCTTTCAATAATAAGCAACACACATTCCTACAGTTCTTTAATGTTCACAAAATGTTCTAATTCATAACAATTCTTTGTGGTATGTAGTGTGAACACATGTTCAAGCAATTGACTGGGAGAGTCTAATAACTTACCCAAGGTGCCGCAGGTGAGACATATTTAAACTGACTTTTGTGTTTCTAAATCTAGTGTTCTTAATATTAAATTCTGCATCTTCATTTACTATTATGACAGTATGTTAGTTTAGTGCATCTTAAAATGATGAAAATATTGATTTTAATTATTTCTTGTCCAACAGAAAGTCTCAAATCTTTTTTTCTTTAACATTTCTTATAGTTGTTTTTATAGAAATTTGGAGATGTCTGGGTGTATATTGTTGTTATTGTTTTTGTTATTATTGTTATTAAAAAGTAGGAGATTTGTAGTTTCATGGTTTGGTGATGGAAGGTCTGTGTCTTCTTGTAGTCTCCTTATGGTCAAACTGCCTATTGGCATACTAGAAGGGAATTTCCTTTACCTAATCAGATTTGTTACTTTCAGGTCAATAGGTATCTCACTTTGAAGCCTGGAATTCTTAAAAAAAAAAGAATATTAGATACCTTGTTTTCATTCTGTTGATGTGTTAGAGGTATTGTAAAGGGAATGTAAAATTTTAAGATCTTCCCTGCCCCTAGGTTTAAGTGCACCTGCAGCCTGCGGTGGGAGGTTTGTTTTTCAGTACATACTTTGTGATTGGGCAGTGGGTCAAGAAGATTGTTACATTCTCTGGGCCAGGAGAAGGCTATATAACCCCCCCCCCCCTCCCGGGTTTGAAAAACCCAGATGTTGATGGTAAATGTGATTTGGTATGGAAACCTGTCTGCTTGATCTGTTTCTCTTGTCTTGATAATTCTGTCTGTATACTCTGAAGTTCGGGGTGCTGACATTTACCCCCTGAACTAGGTAAAAGATATATGTTTCACTGATTAAAGTAAGCTTGTTAACCCATTTTGAGTTGCCTTCCTTTAGCAAAGCAGACCCAAGAACCTATGTTGGCAGCCACCCTGGGGATGCTGGGGTGCTTTCTGCTACAGGTACCAATGTATGATTTAAGATAATTAATTTGTTGCCTTGCATTCTTACTATCTGGCAGACTCACAGCTCAGAATTAGATATATACATAGTTAAAAATACTTTGGTTGCCATGTATTTTAAATCAAACTTGAAAAAGAAAATCATCTGCACAACACAGAAAAGCAGCCATCTGCTCTCTGCTTGAAAACCTTTGCAAGGGGTGGACCTGCCTTCAATACAGCTCAATCAGCTTTGTGATTAATCTAACTGTTAAGAATATTTTCCTCATGCCAAGCCAAATTGGACTACTTGAGATACTCCTAGTTTTTATCTCAGGGGCCAAATGAAACCAATCTAATAGCACTTTCGTATGAGAGTCCTTCAAGTACATGAAGAAGCTATCTTGTCCCCAGATAAGTCTATTCTTCTATCTAGTCATTGTCAATTTTTTTCAAATAATTCACATGAACTTCATCTTTAAAAAATTCTGACTAAAAAAGCAGTTCCTTAAACTAAATACAGTATTATATATATGGTGTGATGAGAGTAGAATTCAAGAGCTTTGTCTCATTCTTATTCCTTTTATACCCCAAAACTACATGGGCGTTTTGTGTTTTCATACCCAAAGCAGTCATTGTGTATTTTGTTTACTTGGTTCTGATTTTTTTTCTGTTCATAAGAGTTTTTCCATACCTCTTGGTGATCATCAAATTCATTGTTTCTTATAGTACAATAACACCCCCTTATATTAATACACAGCAATTTATTTTGACATTATCAAAAAGAAATTTACTTTCTTTATAGATCTTTGCTACCAAAAAATCTACTGCTACAAATTTATTTAGTATATATGTTTCCTCTCTTATCTGTTACTTCTACAGATTTTGTGCAAAGTAGAGGAATCTCTGGGTTAAATAAAACGAATGTTTTATTCATATAATTTCAAATTACTTCCCTCCCAAATTGCACTAATTCGCAGTTCCACCAACAATGCACACTCCTCCTTGATAGAGGCTTGATGATAGAGGATTCCTTTAGTCATATATATATATATATATATATATATATAGTGACTAAATATATATATATATGACTAAAGGACTTCTCTATCATGTATGTATATATGTGTATATATGTATGTATACACATATATACACACAAATACATATACACATATATGTTTTAAACAATGCATTCATGTCTGTTTTAAACATATGTATTTAAACAATGTTTTATATGTTTTAAATGCTGTATTCATAACTCCTGGGCAAGGGTTTTTTTTTCATTGTGCTGTTCAGATTCTATGCTTGTTGTGGTCTTCCTAGGGGTCTATGATTTTTTAAATCATCTTTACAAATCTTATCTTCAAGATTAATATGTGTTATTACTACAGAGATATATTTTTAAGCTTTATAACTTTTCACTTCTCTTAGACTGTCATTCATTTCAGCACGCTTATATTCCTAATCAGAATCATTGGTTAAATTAAGTAAATTCTTCTTTTAAGAGGGGGAGAATGCAAGATTTATAGTAAAGTTCTTTTTTTTTTCCTGTTTGTTGTGAGCTTTGTATAGACAGATTGGATAGATATGCATACACATATAGATAGATATGGATAGATAACTGTAGATATAACTATATAGATATATAGACATATAGAGAGAAGTCTTGAAAAACCTTTATTCATTTAAGATAGAGCCTACTTAAATCCATTTACATGAAACTTTTCTTAAAATGCATTAATATTTCATGGATTGCTACATTTATTTGTGAACTAGATAGCGGATAAAATACTTTTTATTGCCAACATGAACTTCTTCTTGGTTCTGCTAATTATTTCACCTGGGTGGGCCATGTTGCTCATTGACATAGAATGGTGACATAAAAGCACGAGTAAGATGTACTGATAAAAGCTTCAATAGAAACAACAGGCAAAGTGCTAAACAGATTCTATACCACAAGTTTATAAATCAAGCTGCATGCCCTCTCAGAAAATGAGGGGGAGTGGGGAAGAGTGCTGAGTGAATTGATTAGGAAGTAACCTTCTCATGGGGTGACTAGGTGGTGCAGTGAGTAAACTGTCCCTGGAGTCAGGACAACCTGAGTTCGGTTCCAGGCTCAGACACTTAACACCCACACAAAAAAACTAGTTGTGTAACCTTGGGCAAATTACTTAACCCCAATTGCCCTCTAAAAAAAAGGAACTAACCTTCTCCATTCTTATTTTATGAGGCTGCTAACTAGTTACAATGCTTAATTTCTTGGTCTATGAAGTTTGCATTCATAAGCTCCAGAAATACGCAAGGAAAGGAGTCAGAGAATAAGTGATAGGAGAATATAGGGAAAACAGTTTAAAACACCAAATACCTTGAGGAATAATTTTAAAATGTAGGTGAACATATAATTCAATACATTCTCATCAAAACAAAGAGGGTACTGTATACAGAAGGCAAGAAATATCACATTGAAATTTCCATTTTACCTGAGCATGTTCCTTGAACTGTATTCCTCAGTTTCCTCATCTGTAAAATAAACAGGTTATCTTTGATGGACTCTGATTTCCTCCTTACTCTAAATCTATGATTATATGATCCTATTTTATTTGGTTCTTGGCACATCATTGTAGGAAGGACCCTGATAATCTAGAAAGTAAGCAGAAAAGGGGAGCTAGGTTGGTATGAGAATTATATAGGAATCATTTAAATGAACTGCCTCTGTTTAGCCTGGAAAAGAGAAGCCTCAGGCAGAAAATAATAAATGTTTCATTCCAACAATTAAAGTGTGCTGCTTTGGTCCTCAGTAATGTTTAACTCACTGGAGGTGGTCAAGCAAATGCTGAACGACTATTACGGATGTGTATTATGAAGGAATTCTAGTTTAGGTATGAGTTAGACTCTCTTAATCCATGATTGCTCCCAACTCTGAATCTCTGTGATTTTCAATTGATATAGAACTGAAAAGACAGAGTGGCAAGATAGCCAAGTAGAAGCAGGACCTCCAAGCAGCTCCAGCTTCCACCTTTCCCAATCCATGTAAAAGGGGTCTCTGAACAAACTTTGGAGCTGCAGAACCCATAAAATGACACAGAGAAGTTAACCTCCTGCTGAGGGCAGCCCAGCTGTCTGGCAGGAATTGGCCAGGGCAGTGCTCTGGGAGCCAAGCCCAGCCCCACACTGAGGCTTTAGCGCCAGGGCAGGCCTGACCAGCCAGAGGAACTACAGATCAGCAGCATCTGTGGCCATTTCCAGATTTATCAACACATAGATGTGAATGACAAAGTGAGAGGTCAATGCAGTCTGGACTTTGGGACCAAATAAGTGGGAGTGCTTCCACTTCCACTGAGACATCAGCATAGCCAGCCAGTGCCACCTGGAAGCTTCAGCTCCTGGTGCAGAGAGTATATGGGGACCAAGCAAACAGTCTGAGAGGTAATCGCTCTTGCTTTAACCTGCTTGGATCTGGATTGCAGTCTAGGGTCAAGTCCTGGAGCATGTGTACAGCATGTTAGAGTGCATGGAGCCTCAGAGAGGCTCCTTCTGATACCTCCAGCAGCTGAGAAAACCCCAGCATTTGGAACAAAAGTTCTCCTGTCTGGTGGCAGAGTCCTACTGTGGCAAAAAGCCCAGGGTTCAAGTGACTGAGAGGCAACATGACCAGGCAAAGGAAACAAAGCAGACAGAAGATTCCAACATTAGGCTCCTATTTTGGGGACAAAAAGAGTAAAGCATGGAACAGGAGGAAGACAGAACTCCTACACCAATAGCTTCAAAGGAAAATATGAGCTGGTTACAGGCCATAGAGGACCTTAAGAAGCAGATAAGAGAAGTGGAGGAAAAATTGGCAAGAGAAATGAGAACAATGCAAGAAAATTATGAAATGAGAGTCAACAGCCTGACTGAGGAAAATAACACCTTAAAAAATAGACTAACTCATATGACAAAAGAGGCTCAAAAAGGCAATTAGGAGAAGAATGCCTTAAAAAACTGAATTTGCCAGATGGAAAAGGAATCTCAGAAGCTCAATGAGGAGAATCATTGCTTCAGAATTAGAATGGAGGAAATGGAAGCTAATCGCTTTATGAGAAATCAAGATGCTGTTAAACAGATCGAAACAAATGAATAGAAGGTAATGTGAAATATTTCATGGGAAAAACCATTGACCTGGAAAATAGATCCAGGAGAGATAATTTAAAAATTATTGGACTACCTCAAAGCCATGATCAAAGTAAGAAACGAGAAATCATCCTCCAGAAAGTTTTCAAAGAAAACTGCCCTGATGTTTTAGAACCGGAGGGCAAATAGAGGTTGAAAGAATCCACCGATCACCACCTGAAAAATATCCCAAAAAGAAAACTCCTAGGAATACTATAGCAAGTATCCGGAATTCCCAGATTAAAGACAGAATATTACAAGCAGCCAGGAAGAAACAATTTGAATATTGTGGAAACACAATCAGGATAACTCAGGATCTGGCAGCTTCTACACTGAGGGATTGAAGGGCTTGGAATATGCTATTCTGGAGGTCAAAGGAACTGGGATTAAAACCAAGAATCACCTACCCAGAAAAACTGAGTATCATATTTCAGGGTAACATATGGTCATTCAGTGGAATAGAGGACTTTCAAGTATTCTATTTTTTTTTAAACAATCGGGGTTAAGTAACTTGCTTAAGGTTACACAGCCAGTTTTCTCTGGGCATTGTGCTGAGTATCTGAGCCCAGATTTGATCCAGGTCATCCCAAAACTGGAGCCAGTGCTCTTACTCGCTGAGCCACCTGGCCGCCCCTACTTTCAACCATTCTTGATGAAAAAAACAGAGTTAAATAGAAAATCTCACATTCGGATACAAGAAGCAAGAGAAGCATGAGAAGATAAACAAGGAAAAAAAATAATAAGGAACTTATCAAAGTTTAACTATTAACATTCCTACATGGAAAAACAATAATCGTAACTGATGAAACTTTTGTCAGTATGAAAATAGTTGAAGTGAATAGAAATATATGTATATATGTCTATATATGAGGGTATATGGGCATATGAAAACATATATAAATGTGTGTATATTTTTACAGGCATATATAGATAGAGGGCACAGGACCAATTTAACAGGAAGGGAAGATACTTAAAAGGTAAAATTAAGAGGGGAGAGAGGAATATAATGAAAGGAGATAGGGAGAGACAGAATGGGGTAAACTATCTCATAAAGAAGAGGCAAGGGAAAATGGTTGCAATGGAGGGGAAGAATAGGAAGGCAAAAGTGAATGGGTCAACCTTATTCTCATTGAATTTGGCTTGGGGAGGCAATGAAATACACAGTTAATAAGGCATCTCACCCTACAGGAGAATAGGGGGGAAGGGGATGAGAGGGGGGATGATGGAAGGGATTGCAGGCTGGGTGGGGGGAGGGAAATTGGAAGCACTCACTTTTGAAAAGGGACGGGATCAAAGTAGAGAATAGAACAAGTAGGAGGTGGGATAGGAGGGAGTGAAATATAGTCAGTCTTTTACAATATATCTTCTCTGTTATTGTTTTGCATTAGCTACACATGTACAACCTATACCGAACTGTTTATCTTCCCAGTAAGGCTGGGTGACAAGGGAAGAGGGGAATGAATCTTTAATTCAAAGTGTTAAAATTAAATGTTTAAATATATATATGTATATATATGTGTGTGTATATATATCACTGGTACATAGAGATCCACCATGCCCTTCTGGAAAAGTCGAAATGGGTATGGGAGAAAATATGGGAGAGAGCAGATTGAAGGAAGGGATATCCTGTGGGACTGCTATTTTGGGGTGCAGGATAGGGGAAAAATGGGGAGAAAATTTACAACTCAAAATCTGGCACAAAATCATTTGGCTAATATATATTATGTGTTGATATTAAAAATTGTAAAATTGATTAGTAAGAAATATTTCAAACCTACATGACTTATTTAAAGTTTGTAAAAAAAATAAAATAAAATCACATGCATTTGAACTCTAAAAAAAAGAGTGTGTCACATTAATTATATTCTTTTTAAATGTATTTTTTCAATCAAGTTTTGAGCACTGTGAAAAATCAGACTATAATACTGTTAAAATTTCCAAATATTAGTAATGGGAATGATTGTATGTATGTATAGATACCTGATACAAAGGTAGATTATAGAAATTTGTAGAACCTAGCTTGTAGATTAACTATTTACTGTGAAAAGATAGCAGAATTTTATGCAATAAGAGGCAGAATCCTGCCTCACCCACATTGTACACAGGGTCATAGATTTATAACTTGAATTGTTTTTCATAAGTCATATAGTCCAACATCCTCAATTTAGAGATGAGGAAACAGGTCAGTAAAATTAAGGAAAGCCTACGGTCATTTGGTAGTAATTATGAGAAGTGGAATTTGAACTCAAGTCTTCTAACTCTAGAGTCTGGTACACTTCTGCTTCTCCTTCAGTAACATAATTAAGAATGAAATGGAAATAGATGAAACTTCCTACCACATCAGCAGTTTAAAAAAAAACATCCTTAAAGCCTTTCCCCTCATTAGCTAGAAGACAATTAACTTTCTCTCATTCTAGGGGGAAGATCAAACCCTGAAGGAAAACTTCATCTAATGCTTTTGATTCAGAACTTGCTAGGCACTGGGGACTGCAGATAAACTCTGAAACATTAAGCACTAGGCAAGTTTGGAAAATATATTTTTTATAGCAGAGTGGGTGATTGGGTTACAGTTCTCAGAACATGTGCACAGGTGTCTGATGTGCACAATGTTGTAAAATGGTGAGGTCCTATACCTGATTCAATGCGTGAATAAGATTTTTAATTAGTTGTTGAGACAAAAATAGTACATATAATAGAAGTTCCAAATGATGCACTCAATCTCTTTATTCATTACTACCAAATAAACCAAGAACTACTGTATAGCTTTGGGTTAGGAAACAGGAAGATCTGGTAATCTACGATCTACAATTGTACTTATTTATAGCCATGTGTCTCTTTCATTCTTGCTTGCTTTTAGATGACTGAAAATAAGAGATGGAATGGACCTGGTTATAACCTAGTGAGCTTCTAAAGATCAGAAGAATGACAAGAGGCCCAGCAAGTAGTTCCTGGCAAGAACCACTCCTAAGGAGTTAACACTTGATCAAGTCTTAAAGCAATTTGCTGGAGATGTAGATATAGACGTAGCTGTAGCTGTAGATATAGATATAGATATCCTAGTAGATGAGATAAGATGAAATATGGTGACTTCCCATATATTTTGCTGCATCCAGAAGTGATTTCCCTTGTGTAATTGTTTTGTAGTCACCAGTTTAAAATTGAGTTTAGACCCCATAAAGAGTGAAGAAATGTGTGGCTCTAATCGCTGGAGATTATAATATAGAGGGAAGTAGATCAGACTTCAAACATTAGTGTTAGGAGAACTCTTTCTCCCCCAAGCCCATCAAGGAAAACCCTAGAACCTTATGGGTAAAAGAGAGTAGTAGCCTTATTCTGGGAAACCAACTTGCTAATGTTAGTGTGGGCAGAGAGAGTGACTCATTCCATGGTCCTGATAATCTTAATAGTAAAGTCAAATCTTGTTATAGACTTTTTTGGCTGATCAGTCATATAAAGTGTCTACTTGAAAATGGATCCATATTAATTGCCTATCAGCACATAATACACATTATTTATATTTCATTAAAGTGACATATAGAATACTCTTAATATCAGGTTGTATTTTGTTACAGTGAAATAAAGGCAATATTTGGAGTCAGACAACTATGTTAAAAAACTAACTTATGAAAATTGTGAGATTGTTAAATAAGTTATTTGGGATTGTTGTTCTGAAAATTCTCTCATCTAGGAAGGTCCACCAGCCCAACTGGTTCTTACTCCCCTTTTTTCTTTTGTTTACCGAAGGAATCATCTGAGTGTGTTTAAGTTGGAATGGGCTGGGTGGAAGGAGGTGTGAGAAGGAGTCACACTAATTCCATATTCAGACTCAGGAATAACCAGGTGGAAAACATTCCTTTTCAAAGGAGGACAATGGGGAAACTGAGCCAGGAGTGTCTCATTTTAGATGGAGGCTAAAACTGTCCCCTAGGCTTTTCCCAAAAGCAAACCTTCACCTGTAGCAGAATTCCCTTTAAGCAGATTGTGGCATTTTTCTCAGATACTGATTTCATGCAGACAACTATATCTAATTCAAACTCAAAATAAACCCAGTTGCAGTCCCAACATCTTTTACCTCAAATGACAAGTCCCAGTAATCACAGCTTAGGGCTTGATACAGTTGCTTTTATTTGTATGGAGTTGCAAGAAGCAATTCATTTCTCAGTAAGTCAAGTTCATTGCTTAGGAACTCCATAACCCAAACAAGCTTTAGTTTTCTTATGGGGCTGATGAACTTCCCCACCCGATGGTTTCTAGGGGATCTGGTAAGTTTACAAATAAGGTTCTTGCCAGGATTTCTTTCAAGATTCTTATATCTTGGGGTGGCCAGGTAGCACAGCGAGTAAGAACACCGGCTCCAGTGTCAGGATGACATGTGGATCGAATCAGGGCTCAGACACTTATTACCCTCCCAGAAACACCTGACCACGTAACCTTGAGTGAGTTACTTAACCCCAATTGCTTTTAAAAAAAAGATTCCCATATTTTATTTTTACTATCCCGGTATATGGTAATGGCCTCCAGTGACCTCCAGTCATCCCCTATATCGCTACATTGGAGGCGACCTTGGCCATTTTCCTAGGGGAGGAGAGTACAGATTTACCTCATTTACCCTTAGAACTGCTGCAGGATCAGCTTTAAGTTTTAACATTATAACAATAATCCCAAATAACTTATTTAACAATCTTACAATTTTCATGAGTAAGTGCCAACTCATTTTAGCTTTAAGACAGGATTAGTAGGACTTAACAAATTAACATACCTGGTTTTAAACAAATTTTTCCACCGTCTTTTAGTTTCAACTGAATTCAGACCAAAAGTTGCTTTTTCTAACACCGTTTCTGGCTCACAATTGTCACTCAAGTTTTACAATATACAGTGTAGAAATACAATAATAACACAAGAAGTAAGATGACATTAATTGAATTTCCAAAGCATATATAAAAATTATTGATAGATGATTGGTCTTACCAAATGCAGAGGCTTATTGACTTCTGACTTTATTTTCTCCCCTCCTTTTCTCATCTTCCCAGTTTCAGAGCCTGGTTGTGGGGGTGGTCAATTTGGGAAGGAAGGAGAAAGAGGGCATTGCTCCTTGTGTGGGAGGGACTAAAAATCAGGTATTTCCAGGGGGTTGTAGAGTCATGTGGCTGAATTAAAGGTCTGGGGGGGGGAGGGCATTGAGGAGGTAGTTTTGCTGGAAGAGTGGGCTTCAGGGTACCAAGAGATCTAGGTCTTTTGCTGATGGCTCCCCAATATAGCTGCTGTGCCTCCCCCTGTATTCCTTTCACCAGATGGGGGAGGTTAATTCAAATTCTTACTATTCTAACTTTTCACTGCAGCCCTAGCTTGGTCAGAGCCAGGGTTACCCTGGAGGATCTAAATGGTTCTAACTTTTCACTGTATCCTTCTCTATGTGACAGGGGTGAGGCACTGTGGCCCTAGTCTGGGAAGATCCAGGTGTTCACTTCTTTCAAAATTTCTTTGAGAATAAGGGCTTTGAACATTCTAGTCAAGGCAAATGGGACCCTGGACCTAGTCCCCTCTTCTCCATTCTGGAGAGCTCAAAGTTTAATTTCTGAGGTATCTCTTTTTTGGATCTATACATTTTCCCAATTTATCTTAGTGCTAAATAGTAAGCAGAATGAATTCACTTACGTGGATCTATATTCTCAACGATATTGCACAGTTCTCTTTCTGTGACTCAGGAAAGCATTAAGTGCTAGTCCTATTTTAAAGTGCAGCTTTGAAACCTGCCTCTCTTTGATCAGTGAAGTGACCCCTTTCCTCTTAGATAAATTTTAGGGGAGAAATTTCCCCTTTTCCACTTTTTTCCATCTATCTCTCTACCTGTTGCCTGTTGCCAAAGGGAGCAAGCAGGGAAAATACAGAAGCTGAAGGAGAGTGTTGCTATATATATATATATATATATATATATATATATATATATATATGGACAGGCCTGACTTGCCAGGCTTTTCTGGCAGACTAGGTCTGTTTTGTTGGTGAGTTTCCTAGGGGACCAAGAGTACAGGTGTTAGACTGGTTTCTTAGGTGAGCTTGATAAGGAAGGGGGTTGGGGAAGAATTCCCAAAAATGGTGATTACAACACAGGAATAGGACCTTGGGGTTCTGTTCATGCCTCCCATGTATTTTATTTGTAATTGCTCACTCTGTCTGTCTGTCTATCTATCTATCTATCTATCTATCTATCTATCTATCTATCTATCTATCTATCATCTATCTATCTATCTATTGATCTATCGATCTCTCTGTCTTTATCTCTCAGTCTGCTTGTTTGTCTAATTATACATTTGTTTATTTATGTAAAGTCCAAGATTTTACTTTTAATTTCTATTGAATTTCTTTTTATTAGGTTTATTCTATGCTCTAGCATACATAAATTCTTTTGAATCCCGACTTTCTCATACACTACATTAGTTATTCCTCCCAGGTTTGTGAAAAAATTGATGAGCATATCATCCAAACCTTAATCCAAATTATTGATGAAGATGGTATGAGTTATAACTTCATCACGGATTCCTAATATTATTTTGGGTTTCAGTTTCCTAATCTGGAAAATGTTGAGACAATGCTAGATGATAATGTGTAGCTTCAAGGTTTTTGAGAATTCTCTGGGCCACTCATTTTGGTATTTATGATTCCTAGCTCAGAGTTTCTCACCCATGGAGAAAAGTTAAAGAATTTCAGTTCAGTGAACAGATATTTTTTTGGATATGAGAAAGGAACTATAAATTATAAATATAAGTGAATAAATTTGAATTTGGCCCTGAGGAAATTTATTTAATGTGTTGTCCTACCTTCACTTCAAATAATGGTGTCAGAGGTGATAGAAATATTTCCACATTACTTTAAAGCAAAACTTTTATTCATTGAGCTCAATATAAATTCAAACTTTCTGTTTACTCTATATGGCAATGATGTACTCTCTTCTCATTCTATAGATTAAAAAACGTTTCAGAAAATTTGAAAAGTTGATTTATATATTTTTACTTAAGTGTATTGTTTGCAATCCAATAATTATTTATTATTCCAAATTCCCCTGCCAAAAGATATTAAAATTCAAGTTGCAAATTAGACATCAGAGATTTATTGACTTCAATAATAGATGTTATGCTAATCTGAAAGCCTAGATTTAACAAAAAAAGAAGTAGTTTTTATGAAACTGTAAGTTTTCAGCTCCATATGCACCAAAGAATTTATAGTGGTACTTTTTGTGATATAGAAGACCTAGAAAAAAGTATATGCCTATTAATTGGGAAGTGACCAAACAAATTGTGATAGGCAACGGATATGATTAAAAGACTTAAATTGCCTGATTAAATGAAGTAAGCAGAGTGAAGAAAACAATATGTACAGTTATTGGCTTTCATTGAATGGTCAATAATAGGCCCAACCCAAGCCTCAGTGGCTCACTTTTTGTTTTTTTTTTTCACTTAAACAAAACCAAACCAATTTTTATTGCCTTCTGTGCCAAAGTTGAATATGAAAGTTGGATCCCACCCCAGATTTCCTGGACCTTCTTTCCTGGGCAACAAGGTGTCCTCTTTCTGCCAGTCCTGTGCCTTGGTGAAATGTCTATCCTCCTATTGCTTCTTTCCCTTTCCCTTTCAAGTTTAAGTTCCTTCTTGCAGTAACAGGGATATTCTCTCCACAAAGGTTGCTACCCTGGTCACTGGGGAAGAAGGTCCCACAAGAAATGGGGGCCATGTGTACCTTAATGACTCCATGAATGTGGAAGGCTTGAGGGTTGTACAAGCTGGTGATGAGCTTCCTGGCCTCAAGGGCACAAATATTTGATGCAGTTTCACTGTTTCATTGCCCCCATTGTCTCCAACCTTGAGAACCTTGGGCATATAGACTCCAGAACCCTGAAGTTGGAAGACCACTTTGGCTTAGAATGAGTGTAAATAGTAGTTGTTTTCTGTTCTGATTAGAAACTCTTAGGGTCTTACCCACTCAGATTGGTATCTTTGGGACAGTAAGTTGGACCATCTTTTGTCTCAATTCTCACCTAACCCTTAGCCATTGAATGGGCATGGCCTCAGACAAACTTAAGGCCTGGGAAAGACCTTAATTTAGAAAGAGGAAGGTAATGTAGTACATCCTGGGCCATCACCAGTTGCTTTGACCTCTTTCTTGCCACTGGACTCTGATAACACTGGAGGAGAGAACAAGACTCAATGCTGCTTCACTCAAGTCTAAATCATGTGCAAATCAAGACATCACACTCATGATGCCATTGGTCTTCTTTGAGAACAAAGAAAAAATAACAACAAGAAGGCACAATGACTCCAACAATAAAAACAACACTGTAACAACCAAAAAGTATTGAAAATGAATATTGAAAAATTGAAAACAAAAGACTTGTCCCCCAGGGAAGATATATGAGAAGACATCTCTCCCTACCTCTTTACAGAAGAATGTTTGCATGTGTGGTGGGGAGAAGAGTTCCATGAATGTGGAAATATTATCAGAAATTAATGAGGCTGATTAGTTTTGCTGATTTTATTCTCTTCTTCCTCTTTTTTTCTTTAAAAAATTGTTATAAGGAGTGACTCTCTGACAGAGATACAGGAAGAAATTTAGGTAAAATTAAACATCAATAAAACTAATAAAAATGAAATGCAAGTTTTAACTCTGAGTTCTCCCTATTTATGTGTGTGTGTGTGTGTGTGTGTGTGTGTGTGTGCGTGTGTTGGATGTATCCCAAGTATACCATAAAAGTCTCTGGATCCTGAAGTCAAGGTCTAAAATTGCAATTGTAGCTCCTTAACCAGATTTTCTTTAAGAGATCTTTAAAAACATTTGCCAAAAGAACAATGATTCCTTCCTATTCCTATTATAGCTTTGCCCTGTTTTGCCAGTGAATTAATGTTTATGACCTCTCTTAGTAGATATACATTTATTCTACATGTGTTCTCCAAGAAAAAACACAAAAGTACCTTCATTCTATATTCATGAAGTTCATTTAACACCACTTACATGCACTATATTATGAACAATTCATAGAATTTTTATAATATATTCTATCAACTATATTAAGTGCAAAGTGTCAGAAATAACAATCTGGTGCTACTACATATTGGAGAATATTAAATTTTATAATATAAGGAATACTTGGTGTACTCATTTTTTCTTATTTTTTTTATCAACTCAGAATCTAGCATTAGAAGTTTTGAATACTCTCTTTACCCAAAAATATCATTCTCTCTGGTTTACTTAAAGCTAAAAACTCTGTTTTAAAATGTTCAAGATAACTATTTGAATGCATTTCCTCTCCCTTCCTCTTTAAAAAAATATACAATATTTCCCTCAAGATCAATCCATGAATGAGTCATAAAGTCTATATTAAGCACTTAATACACACTAGTGATTGTGCTATATATTGTGATGATTGTTATTATCATTATTTTTAATGAAACAATCCCCATTCTTCTGTACTTTATACTAGATTACAGAATAATGACAAGTACACATATACATAGACAATGTGTGTGTGTTTATGTGTGTAAACAGTGAGAAGGGGGGGAACTAAGAAAAGGGGAATTAAGGAAGGTATCACATAGGAATTGTCACACCAATCTTTGTAGAAAGTTAGTCTTTCTTAGGGACAGAATTAAGGAGGAAGTACATTTCAGGAATAAGTAACAGCCTGGGCAAAAGCATGAAAGATTGGAGATGGAGTGCAGTGTATGAGAAATAATGAGTATATTAACTTACCTAGAACCTCTAGAATGCATGAAAAATAGGAGTGTTTAATAAGTCTGGAAAAACAGATTGGATCCATAATGTGAAAGACAATAAATGTCAACTAGAAGGGTATATATTTTATCCTAGAGACAACATTAAAGCCACTAGAGCTTTTTGGGCAGAGAACTTACATGATCAGATTTGTGCTTTAGACATTTGGCAGTTATGTGGAGGATGGATTTTAGAGATCTTTAGAGGGAATAGAGATTGGGTGCTGGGAAACCAATTAGGAGGATGAATACAAAAGTGCATGAAAAAAGATGAACAGAAAGCCATCTGTTCAGGAGTAGTGAGACATCTCCTCATTTGAAAAGTTGCCCATAAAATGCTAACTCTGTAAATTTAGTATTAAAATCCATGTTTTATTGATGTTTCACATGCATGTAGCATTACTTGGATGTGTGATCACTGGAAGAGATAATTCTTTTAGCACACTGTTGGATAAAGAAGCAAAGATTGAGCCATTCACTAAAAGAATCAGTTTTGTGACTTTCGCGGGAAAAGGGAGAGGATATTTATTTTTTTTTAAATCGTTGATAAATATACTTTTTAAATTACACATTTACATACATATATCCTATGTTAAGTAGTTATTTCAACAATCCATAATAAAATAAAATAGTAAGCATACCTTGTATTAAGTACTGCTAGTCATACAGTAGATCTATTCAATCCCATCTACACAGGTAAATAATAACTTCAGTGAGCAGCAAGACCTTTGGATTTTAACAAGAAAAGAAATACAAAGAATCTAGTGTGTTATTAGTAACCAGGAAATGTTTTTCCAATTATATCCACTCATACTTTTAAATATCTGTTTCTTTAAAAAATGAGCTTTTCAGTTTTCGTAATCTTTTCTGTCTGTACTCATATATAAATGCATATGTATGTATACATGAATGTACAAATGGACATGCATAATACACATGGGAGTATATGTAAATATGCACATATATATTTGAAGATGACTATATCTGACCATTTGGTCCACTTATTCTCATTCATTTTTTCTTATCATAATATCATATGTATATCATAGGATATGTGCCATTCATCTGGCTGTGTTTTTCACTCTGTATTATTTCAAAATAGGCCTTTTATATTCCTTCTTATTTCCCATAATTGTCTCACTTAATTTCATCCTAATATTACTATACACACACATATATACATGTATGAATATGCATGTGTATGTGTATGTGTATGTGTATACCAGGCCTGTGATTTTGTAGACCTAGAGAATTTCTTGAAAGAAAACTACTACATCAATCAATGCAAAAGAGAAAATATTCTATAATTCATAGTCTTAAAATATTACTTGGTGCTCTGAATGGTTGTCATTTCCCAAGGTCTCAAAGACTTTATATATCTCTGGTTAAACTTGAACCCAGTTCTCCCCTATGTCAAGGTAAAATTTTGATGCAATAGAATATGCTATTTTCTACATTGATGTATCACAATGTGATTATCACACATAAACACAGATGTATGAATGTATGTATGTGTATGCATCCATATTTATGTATGTGCATATGTGTGTATATTCATCTTTTCTCTAAAACTGAAGAGAAATTTCCTACTATATTTTCATCATTTTCTAGAGTTTTCTTTTCTTTCCATCTTCAAATATGTGATCTAACTGCAAGTTAACACTGGTATTTGTGGTATAAGATCTGAATCCAAAACATTTTTCCATATTAATGTTAACCAACTATTTTAAATACTTTTTAAAGGATAAATCTCCAGTTTTTCTCTTTCAAACTGCGTCAAACACTTTTTTTTTGTATCCATTTCTTTGCATGCCTGGAATATCCATTCTATTCTATCCAGGTTTTCTTTAGCAGATGGTATTATTTTTCTAAGATCTGAAAAAGTCTAGAAGAGCTAGGAGAAAGAGATGAAGAGAGAGAGCATTCCAGGAATGGGGGCAGCCAATGAAAATGCCTGGAGATGGAAGATAGAGTGTTTTGTTAGAGGAATAGCAAAGATGACAGTGTCACTGGATCATAAAGTATGGAAGTGGGTTAAGGGACTAGAAAAGGGGAAAGGGAAGGTATGAAGGGATTCAAATGCCAGAGGATTTTAAACTTAATCTGGTAGGTAACAAGGAGAATGGACTGGAATAAGGAGAGGCTTGTGCCAGAGACCGATCAAAAGGTTTTTGCAGTAATTCAGGTGTGAGATATGGGTTTGCACCAGGGTTGTAGCAGTATCAGAGGAGAGAAGGGGGTAAGTGAGAGGTACTATGAAGACATAATTGAGAGGCCTTGGCAATAGACTGGATGAGAGGGAGGAAGATGAGAAAGAAATTGAGGATACTACCTACATTGTGAGACTTGTTAATTGAATATGACAGAAGCTTATCCCAGCACCATTTCTATCTGAATTCCATCAAACAAAGAAATAGTAACAATTACAGGATGAACTTTATAATAGTGTAATGGGAAGGATATATTTATAACAATTAACAACTCAATGATATCAGTCTTAAATTGACATTTGAAAGAGTAAAATGGATGTCAATATCTTGAGACAACCCCAAAGCAAAAATATGCACCAAGTTAATGAAACAAATAGCCCATCATGCCAAATTACTTTTTTTTTAATTATGGAAGGAACTGATACATATTTTTAAAACCACACACAAGCAGTTTTCCAGAGGACTGCTGCTGTGAATAGCTTTTCAAGGTTCTGATTACACAGTATAGTGAATTCTTTGTTTATTCAATGATATATCAGAGCAAAACATTCACAGAAAATCAAGGTACAGCATTCACAATGTTACAACTTAACAAGGAATATCAAAATACAGCATTCATCATGTCGCAACTCAACAACTTATCACTAAAATGGTCACAAAGTTTTCACCAAAGTGGTCACATAGTTTTAAACAAAGTGCATTCATTTAGTCAATTGCAAAATCCTTAATTCAATCACAAAGTACAAAAGTCAAAGTTCTCCACCCCTAGGCCACAGTAAATCATAATCTTCTCAATCAGGACATAATATCCAAGCAACATCTTCTTTCAGCTTTATCCATGGCTGGGTCTCAGGTTCCGTGGTTCCTCTTCCATGGACCCAGCTCCAAATGTCGCCTTGGTTCAAAGGCAGGCATCTCCCAGTTCCTTGTCCGGCTCTTTGTTCAGTTCCTGTTCCATATTGAAGTTTGCAGTGTCCAGTCCACTTTAAATCCTTCACATTTCCTGTTTTTGGGAAGACAAAGCTTGACAGAGCCACATGCACATTGCTGACACCATCATCAATTCACTGTCTGCATATGAAATCAACTCAGACACACCAACAAGGTCTGAGAACCCAACACAAATCATCAACATAGAAATTAACACAGACTCACAAATAAGTGGTCAGCACAAATCATCAGTAAATCCCCAGTACCTCTAAAACCCTCCTCCAGGACTTTTGTAAACATACAACCAGAAAATCCTCTTTCAGTACCCTCAGTAAAGTCCCAGGGCTTCTGTACAAAATATCACAAACAAAGATAAACATATACAGAGCAGACAAAGAGAGTGCCAGAATACCACAAGTTTTCTCCTTGACTGCTACCAGATGAGTCCTCTTCTCAGTTCTGCTGTCTCTAGCCTGGAAATTCTCCTTATATATGGTCATTAGATCCTTCCCTTCCTGTTGTAGGAGGTCATGGGTTCTAGAGTTCACAAGTTGTGGGGTTCACATGTTCTGTTTCTTAACAGACTTGATACAAGACTCAAAAGAAACTTAACCTGAAACAAGGTGTTAATTCAATAGCTGAAACTTCTGTGCTTGCCATCACAATATTCTAAGATTCCATAAATATTTAAAGAATACTTTTTGGAAGCAGAAGGGGAAATCACATACATTCCCAGGACCTTGCAAACAGGTGACAGCGAAGTTACTGAGTGAAATTGGTATTGGTTTATCCTCTGGTTATAATATTTGAACCTAACCCCCAAAATAGTCAATATCCACATAAAGTCAAACAACCATATGCTCCCAAGGGGCAATGGATAAAGCAAACTTGCTTATAGGTAAGGGGCACTTCCATTTCCCATTCAGGTTCATAGGTGAAACCCTCAACTCCTTACTCTTTTTCAACCCCCATATCCAATTGGTCACCAGATCCTATTAATTCTCATATTTCCAATGGAAGCCCACCCTGTTGCAGGCCTCATCTCCTGGAAAGTGGCAATAATCCTCAGGGTACTTTCCCCATTGCAATCCATCTTCCAATCAGGTGCCAAATTGATATTCCTAAAGTGCAAGATTATGTTGCTCCCTATTCAATTACCTCCTGTAACTTCCTGTTAGCTCCAGTATCAGAGATAAAATCTTGTGAGGGTTTTTAAGCCCTTGTAGCCTGGCCCCTTTCTCCCTTTGTAGTCGTCTTGTACCTGCCTCCTCTCCTGGTCCTCTACCATCTAGTAATTCTTCATTGTTGTTTCTCACAGAAAACATTCCATTTCTGATCTCTGGCCATTTTCACTGTCTATTTCTCATTCCTGGAATTTGTTTTTCTCTCTTCATTTCTACCTCTTGATTTCCTTGGTTCTTTCAAGTGTCAAGTAAAACCCCACCTTGAGTAAAATGCTACAGGATTACCCTTAATGCTAACTCCTTCATTCTTTTTTTAAAGCAATTGGGGTCAATTTACTTGTTCAAGTTTACACAGCCAGTTATTTCTGGGTGTTGTGCTAAACATCTGAGCCCAGATTCGATTTCCCAGATCATCCCGACACTGGGGCCGGTGCTCTCACTTGCTATGCTACCTGGCTGCCCCTAACTCCCTCATTCTGAGATTATCTCCACTTCATCTGTATGTTTCTCTTTTGAACTTAATTGTTTAGATGTTTTCTCCCAGATAAGATTGTGGCTTCCTTGACTTTTTTTTTTAATCTTCAGACCTCAGTACAATGTCTGACATAGTAAGTGCTTAATAAATTCTTACTTATTGTTGACTCAGAAATGGAGGATCTGATAAGAATGATATTAAAACAGTTCATCAGAAATTACAAAAGAAGTTATATATAAAGTCTCCAATTATTGATCAGCACAATATTATAAAATAATTCAGTTCTTTTTATAGCAATGCACATTATCAGGTGGCAAGAATAAAATACAAGAACTTATCTTTTCAGACTATTGACTACAAATATAATCACAATATACCTTTGACAATTCAGTAAATAAATTGTCATAGACTAGAGCTTCCTCACAGATAAAACTGTTGTCCCTGGTTTTCTAGACAAAAGATAGATTTTAAAAAAGTTTAAGAACCACTCTTTATTTGGTGTAATTATTTTGAGTAATCATAACCTCTAATCTATATTCAGTGGGAAGTTTTCAAGATATAGATTTAGTGGAAGAAATAAAAGTTATATGGGACCTGCATAAATTATATATCATTCCTTTTGACTTATCTTCTAATGGGATTATTTCAAAGATAGATTCAGTGAGATTACAAAAGATGAATTTACATCCTAATATTTTTATTCATGTATAAAAAGTAAAACAATTCTACTGAACAGTATTTAGTTGAACATTAAACTTAGTAGGAGAGAACAAAAACAATAGTAGAAGAGCAACCTGCCACAAGACCATTTCTGTCTGAACTCAAAAAAAGACAAGATGAGAAAAATGAGACTAATGACAATAATAATTTTTAAAACTTTATGGAAATATATTGTAAAATGATTCATCCTTGTCAATTATGGCTTTAAATGGGTTTCATTTTGCTATACATCTCCTAACATGTAGATAATTTCAATAAAATTATATTTATTTTATGAAAATGGCGGGGGGAGCAGTTAAGTGGTATGATACATATAGTGCTAGACCAGGAGTCAGGAACGCCCAATCAAATCTCACCTCCAACACTTTGCATATATGTAACCTAAATCAAGTAATGTATCTGCTTTCTACCGTCGTTTCTTCGTCTGTAAAATGAGAATAAAAGTACCTAACTCACAGGGTTATAGTAAGGATGAAATGAAATGAGAGTTCTAAAGTGATTTGCACACCTTTTGGTTTTATAAAAATATTAGCTGCTATTTTGTTATTCATTGTTTTAATTCAGGAAAGCCACATGATCTTTCTTCCCCTCACAATGAACTACATTTTCCCCATTGTGTCATGAACTGAAATATGAATAATTTCTTAGCTTCTATCAGATACTTCCTGTCACTCAGTCTCATCTTCTGTATTTGATTTTTGATAGGCTTTTATAGAAATGGTCAGGATTTTGGAAGAAAAGAAGTTAATCTTTTCAAATCCCAAGATCCTGATGATAATCATCTTTTAGTATGAAAATGAATACTGCAGGTATTTTAATTCCTTTGCAAAATCTGGGAGAATATTATAAATTAGTTTTATTATTTTCATTTTATTTGTTTCATATATTAAACAGAAATCATATATTTTATCAGCACTTTTCCCATTTTGCCTTTAACACAGTAAGCCAATACTATATCTCGATAATTAAATTTCATAAAATCAGTAATCTCCTGGGATAAATATAAGATAGTAGTAAAGCAATATATAATTTTAAAAAATAGCAAATTCTAAGATTCATAGCTTTTCTGTAAGCCAATAAGCATTTATTAGGAAAATATTTCTGTATTTTAGGAAATCTGCTAATCCCTGTGGATACAAAGTTTGCTAAAAACAGAGTACTTGCTCCACAGGAGCTCACATTTTAATAGGGGAGATTATGTAAATTACCTATACTTATAAACAAGGTACATACAAAATCGATGGAAGGAAAAACATTAGCAGTGGTTTCCTATTGGTTTAGCAATGGTCCCATGGTTTCTGGGACTAGACCAGATTTCCAATGGAGGATGAGATTTGTGATGAATGTTGAAGAAAGCCAAGTAAGGCAGGATGTACTAGTGAGGAGACTTAGTATTATAGATATGGGTAACAGTCAATGAAAAGGCAGAGAGCTGAAAAAATGTAGTAGGCTGTGTGAGGTACAATAAGTCAGTGATCCTAGATTGTAGATGGCATAGATGCATGTAAAGTGATAGAAGGCTGGAAAGGTAATTAATAACATGTTATAAAAATATCATTTTCAGCCTAGAGGCAATATAATAGTTTCCTTCTCTGTTCCTTTAGGGGGTTTATATTAAATTGAAAAAAAGTTAAAAATACTTAATGAGTTTTTCAATCCATTACAATTATACTCAAATACTGTTTATACACACATCAAACATGTATGTATATATATAAGCATACATGAACACATACATATATTGCATTTAGGGGTTTATGGAGAATTAGCATCTCTGGTGCGAGTCATTCGCCTTTTTGTCCATATTCACTGAATTCTCACCTGTGGATCCAAGAAGCTGTAGCATGCATAGTGGCCATGCTTTGGGAAACTCTCAGCAAATGGATTAAACTAGGTTGAGGGAACTAGCAAGACTCAAGCATACTAGTGAATTATGGGATGTCTACACCAAGCATGTGAAGATTTCCCTTGGCAGATCCAGCAGATGAGAACAATTTCTTCCAATGGACATGAAGGTGAATGAAGCAGGCACTGCATTGTTAGAGCCTGGTCAAACATCTCAGATGCCTGGGTCATCCACTGAATCCTGGACCATATCCAGTTATCTAGACTTTTGTCTTGCTACTAGAATTCAATAACTCAGAGAGAGTACAGCCGATGACTTCACACAAATCTCCCTCACTTTAATTCACTTTATACACAAATCAAGATATCACCCATTATATCATTGATCCACTTTGAAAATAGAGAATGAACAGCAACATAGCATTTAACACAGTTCCACGCACACACACATGTTTTACATATGTATGTTTGTATATGTATATCACTTTAAGATTTGCAAAGCACTTTATATATTATCTCATTTGATCCTTACAACAATCCAATGAGGTAGGGGCTATTATTATTATCACCCTTGTTTCATACATGAGGAAACTGAAGTATAGTTACTGACTTGCCCAGTGTCACAGCTAGAAAGTATCTGCAGCAGGTTTAGAAAAGTCTTCTGGACTGCAAAACCAGTGATCTACCAACTGTTTTGTACAGCTGTTGCTCTGAGTGCCTCAATAAAATTCCTAAAATTTAGACAGATGTTTGGCTCTCCTAATTTAAATTTATATCTATCTCCATTTTACCTGGTCTCAGGTAAAGAAAAATAATTGGTTTATTAGAAATGTTTGGGTCAAGAAGCAGCAGAGTATATCACAGTGTCTTTTGATATAGAAGCTCTGGGAGGCTAATCTGGGAAATGTCAAGACTCCTTCTATCTCTGAAGAGGCTGAGACAATTATTGGAATTAACCCAAGTCTTCTGCTTTGAAATGTCTTTAAGATGGATGGTATATTTCAAAATCTCCCTTTCTTCCACAAGCCTACTTTGGCTTTCCTTTTTTCCTTTCTCTATATCTGCTGTCCTGCTAGGTGTTTCCAGCTCTGCTCTGGCCCTACTCCTTATTCTCTTCTGACAGACTTCAGAAATTTTTCTCTGGTTGTGCATTTGATCATGATTTTGTAAAGCTCTTCAGGGAACAACCAAATCTCCTTAACCATTCCAAACAAACCTCCTATCTTACATTAGTGAATAGATCTTTTGTTTTGTTTACTATTTAGTCTAAAGGCTTTTAATAATTGTTTCAATAGTGTGGAGAAGGTGGTATGGTCAGATTTTTACTTTATGAACATCATTGGAAACTTATTGAAGGACAGATTGGAATGAAGAGAGATTTGAGGTAGGGAAACCAATTAGAAGGTTTTGAAACAGTCCAAGTGTGAGATGTAGGCTAATGTGTGAAGAACTAATGAGGGGCATAACTAGGATTGTGGCTCTGTGAATAGAGAGAATGTATAGGAGAGAAGTTGTGATAGTAAAAAATAGAAGATTTGACAACAAATTGGATATGGGGGGGTGAATTCAAATGAGAACTCAAAGATGACACTGAAGTTGTGATTCTGAGTGACTGGAATGATGGTGATATCCTCAATGTTAATGGGAATTTTGAAGTATGGGAGAGGTTTTAAGAAAAAGAACGTGAATTATTTTAGACAATTTGAGTTTGAGGTACCCATAGGATATTCAATTTGTGATGTCCCAAAGAGAGACGGCAATGGGAGCCTAAACCCCAGAAGACAGACTAGAGCTGGCTACATAACTCTGAGAATCATTTGTATAAAGATGATTTGAATACCTGGAAGTTATTGAAATCTCCTGCTCAGTATAGTATAGAGATAGAATAAAAAAGTCCACAGGTCAGACCCTTTATGAACATCCACTCTTAATGGGCATGACCTAAAATACAGCAAACCATAGTTCAAAATAGTGGTCAGATGAGTAGATAAAGAGCTAGAAGAAAGTAGCATCACAAAATATTTTTTTTAAAAAAAGGAAAGAATATCCAGAAGAAGCAGGTGATGGAAAGTGTCAAAGGCTAAAGAGAGGTCCAGAATGATGAGGACCGAGCAAAAATCCATAGATTTGCCAAGCAAAATATCATTAATAACATTGGAGAGAGAATTTTAAATTCAATGGGAAGGAGATTCCAGAGATTAAACTGCAAAAGTGTTAGTGGAGTGTGTAGGGGTAGATGATCATATCCTACATAAATGGATTTCTTCAGAAGTTTAGCTGAGAAAAGAAAGAGATATATAGGATGACATGCAGGAGATAGATTAAATGAAGATATTTTTTAAAAATATAGAAAATGTGGTCATGGTTATGTTTGTAGGCAATGAGGAAAGTGCCAATGCTTAGAGTTTGAAGATTAAAGAGAGTGTGGGCAACAAAGTACTGGAAAAGACTAAGTAGGGGTTGGCTTAGAAGTGAATCTAGAGATGTTTGCCTTTGCATAAAAAGGGGTAACTTCTTCATGTGCAACAAAAATGAAGGAAAAATATTAGGAAAAGATGCTTGAGAGATGAGACTAAAAAGAAAAAAATAATAAAACCGATTAAGAAAGAAAAGGGAACTTGTTTAATGATCTCCTTTTGGGAGGAAGAGGGAATATGACAGAGGTCCTCAGATAAGAGGGTAAGGGAAGGGAATACATCGAGAAACTTAAGAAAGAATGGGAAGTTTATAAATAAGTTGGTATGATGAATGAGAGAGTCAATCAGTTTGAGAGTAAAAATAAAGACTGCCTTGTTGCAATGAAGACCTGCTTAAGATTATGTTGAATTTTGAAGAATAGAGTCAACATGTTTTAAGATTTTCTCCAGCTCTGTTTGGCAGCATAGAGTTAGGAGCAAATGACTTTATTGGATGAAGTAATCCAAGACTGGGGCTTAACGAAGTGAGATTGGTTTTAGCAAAAGGGGAGGTGAGAGATTCATGTAGAGACAATAATGCGGATTTTGATGGATTCACCATAGAGTCACATAGAGAAGGGAAGTAATTGTAGCCAGTGTAGAGCACATGACCTAAAAAGAACTCATTGGTAGAGGGATTCAAGTTTACTATGAAGATGAAGAACAAGGTTAAGAATAGGGGTGGAGTCAAGATGGCAGAGTAGAAGCAGGACCTCCCCACTGCTCCTGCTTCCAACTTCCCCAATCCATGTAAAAAGGGGACTCTAAACAAATTTTGTAGTTGCAGAACCTACAAAATGACACAGAGAAGCTAACCTCCTGCTGAGGACAGCCCGGAAGACTGGCAGAAATTGGCCAGCGCAGCGCTCTGGGAGCCCAGCCTAGCCCCACACTGAGGCTTTAGCCCCAGGCAGGCCTGACCAGCTGCCGGCCAAGGGACACCAGATCAGAAGCAGCTATGGCTGTCTCCAGAATTATCAACACATAGATGTGAAGGACAAAGTGAGAGGACTGTGCAGTCTGGACTTTGGGACCTAGTAAGTGGGAGTTTGTGGCTTTTTCCCCTGGGGCAAGAAGCCACTGAGATGCAGGCAGAGCCAGCCAGCACCATGTGGCAGCTTAAGCTCCTAATCGCTCTTGCTTTAAACTGCTTGGATCTGGATTACAGTCTAGGGGGGAGGTGCTGGGGTGTGTGTCCAGCTTTCCAGAGCGTGTGGAGACCTCAGAGAGGGCAACCATCTAATACCTCTGGCAGATGAGAAAATCCCAGTTTTGGGGATGAAAGCTCCCCTGTCTGGTAGCAGAGTCCTACTGTGGTAAAAAGCCCAGGGATCAGGTGACTGAGGGGAGACATGACCAGGCAAAGGAAACAAAGCAGACAGAAGATTCCAACATTAGAATCCTATTTTGTGGACAAAAAGGAGCAAAGCATGGAACACGAGGAAGACAGTGAAGTCAGAACTCCTGCACCAAAAGCTTCAAATATGAGCTGGTTACAGGCCATAGAGGACAGTAAGAAGCAGATAAGAGAAGTAGAGTAAAAACTGGGAAGAGAAATGAGAACTATGCAGGAAAATTATGAAATGAGAGTCAACATCCTGAGTGAGGAAAATTACATCTTAAAAAACAGACTAACTCAAAAGGCAAAAGAGACTCAAAAAGGCAATGAGGAGAAGAATGCCTTAAAATACTAATTTGCCAGATGGAAAAAAGAATCTCAAAATCTCAATGAGGAGAATCATTGCTTCAGATATAGATTGGAGCAAATGGAAGCTGATGACTTTATGAGAAATCAAATGCTGTTAAACATATCCAAACAAATGAAAGAATAGAAGGCAATGTGAAATATCTCATGGGAAAAACGACTGACCTGGAAAATAGATCCAGGAGAGATAATTTAAAAATTATTGGACTACCTGAAAGCTATGATCAAAGTAAGAACCTAGAAATCATCCTCCAGGAAGTTCTCAAAGAAAACTGCCCTGATGTTTTAGAACCAGAGGGCAAAATAGCGGTTGAAAGAATCCACAAATCACCTTCTGAAAAAGATCTCAAAAAGAAACTCCTAGGAATATGATAGCCAGGTTCCAGAATTAACCGATTAAGGAGAGAATATTACAAACAGCCAGAAAGAAACAATTTGAATATTGTGGAAACACAATCAGGATAACCCAGGATCTGGCAGCTTCTACACTGAAGGATCAAAGGGCTTGGAATATGCTATTCCAAAGGTCAAAGGAGCTGGGATTAAAACCAAGAGTCACCTACCCAGCAAAAGTGAGTATCATGTTTCAGGGGAAAATGTGGTCATTCAGTGGAATTGAGGATTTTCAAGCATTCTTACTGAAAAACCCAGAGTTGAATGGAAAATTTGACATTCAGATACTAGAAGCAAGAGAAGCATGAGAAGGTAAATGGGGAAAAGAAATCATAAGGAACTTATCAAATTTGAACTATTAATATTCCTACATGGAAAAACAATAATTATAACTCATGAAACTTTTATCAGTAGTGGAAGGGTATAGTAATATATATGTGTCTATCTATGAGGGTATATGGGCATATGAATACATCTGTGAATGTGTGTATATATGTTTACAGGTATACATAGAGGGCATGGGACCAATTTAACAGGAAAGGATGATACTTAAAAGGTGAAATTAAGAGGTGAGAGAGGAATATAATGAAAGGAGATGGGGAGAGACAGAATGGGGTAAACTTTCTCATATAGAAGAGGCAAGGGAAAATGTTTACAATGCAGGGGAAGAATAGGAAAGCAAAAGGGAATGGGTCAACCTTATTCCCATTGAATTTGGCTTGAGGAGGGAAATACACACTAAATAATAGGGTATCTCACCCTCCAGGAGAGTAGTGGTGGAAGGGGATGAGAGAGGGGATGATGGAAGGGAGGGCAGGCTGGGAGGGAGGGAAGTTGGAAGCATCCACTTTTGAAAAGGAACAGGATCAAAGTAGAAAATAGATCAAGTGGGAAGTGGGATAGAAGGGAGGGAAATATAGTCAGTCTTTTACAATATATCTACTATGTTATTGTTTTGCATTAGCCACACATGTACAACCTATACTGAACTGCTTATCTTCCCAGTAATGGTGGGTGACAAGGGAGGAAGGGAATGAATCTGGAATTCAAAGTTTTAAAATTCAAATGTTTAAATATGTATACTATTATTAACACTATTTTACATGTAATTGGGAAATAAGGTATACAGGCACTGGGGCATAAAGATCCACTGGAAAAGTCAAAAGGAGTATGGGAGAAATTATGGGGGAGAGAAGATTGGAGGAGGTGATATCCTGTGGGACTGCTATTTTGGGGAGCATTTGGTAGGGGAAAAATGGGGAGAAAATGTGTAACAAAATCTGGTGGAAATGAATGATGTAAATCAGAAGCTAATAAAGCATTTGAAAAAAAAAGAATATGACACATATTGAAATATGGTCTAAAAAGAGCATACCATGTATAGTTCCTACCTCCCAGAAGAAATGCATAAAATTCAATAGATATTGGCATATCTTTTACTGTATTCTATACATAAATGTTTCTAGAGAAAACTATTTTCAAATCACAAATTCTATTGTCTTAGCTGAGTCTTTTCAATCCCCTCTTCTCCCTTATACTTGCTTGGCCATCTTAATGATAGCTTCTGTTTTATTAATTTTTGTTATAAATTTGTGATGAATTGTGATATCTTATTCAGGGGAAGGCAATATTCATTTCAAGACATACTAAAATCAGACATACAAATAAGGAATGGATACTAAACAATATTTAAAAGAAAAAAGTGTGTTATGATAAAAAGAATGATTCATTATGTACACTGTGCTTTGAGAATTACAAAGTTAATTCCACACAATATTCTTATGAGATGGTCAAATTAATTAAAATACTTTGAATCATTGGCAAAATGTTATTTCAAAATTGTGAAGATCATATTCAAAGTTTAATATAATATTTCAAATATTTTATTTTATTTATAAATATTTTAAATGCAAGAATGAAATTATCCAGTTAAATAAGATAGAAGAATCTTAAGTTGACATTATTCTGTTCTATCCAATATTTTAAATTATTTATTGAGTCTATTTAAAAAAAATTTAAAAATTCCCCCTTCTGAAGTTGTTTTTTTAAATTAAATTTGATAGTATTTTATTTCAACCAGTTGCATGTCAAGAAAAAATTTAGCATTCATTTTTAGGAGATTTTGAATTTCAATTTTTCTCCCTCCATCCTTACCCTCTCCTTTTCCCAAAATTTTAGACAGTTTGATATAGTTTATACATCTGCTATCATGAAAAAAGCATTTCTATATTAATCACAGTTGGAAAAGAATAACTAATCAAAAGGGAAAAAAATACAAGAAAGAATAAAATATGTGAAAAAATATGCTTCAATTCTGAGTCAATCAGTTCTTTATCTGGATATGGATAGCTTTTTCCTTCACGAGTCACTTGTGCTTATCTTGGATCAATGTGTTCCTGAGAAGATCTGAGTCATTCATAGTTGATCATCATGTGATGTTGCTGATATTATGTACAGAGTTTTCATAGTTCTCCTCATTTCACTTTGCATTAGTTTGTACAACTCTATAGGATTTTCTGTAATTTGCCTATTCATAATTTCTTATTGCTCAATAATATTTCATTACATTCATATCCCATAGCTTTTTCAGACATTCCCCAACTGATGGGCATCCCTTAAATTTCAAATATTTTCCAACACTATAAATATTTTTTTGCACATGTAGTTCCTTTTCCCTTTTTTATGATCTCTTTGGGATACAGATCTAGTAGTGGTATTCCTGGGTTAAAGAGTATATACAATTTGGGCATAGTTCCAAATTGCTCTACAGAATGGTTGAATCAGTTCACAATTACATCAACAGTATCTCACTTTCCCAATTTTCCCACATGCTATTCAAATTTTACCACTTTCCCTTTCTGTCACCTTATCCAATCTGATTGGTGTGAAGTGGTACTTGAGAGTTGTTTTAATATGCATTTCTCTAATCAGAAGTGATGTAGAGCACTTCATATGCCTATAGATATCTTTAATTTCTTCATCTAATAACTGTTGCTTAGTATTTGATCATTTATCAATTGGGATATGGCTTGTATTCTTATAAATATGACTCAGTTCTCTAACTATTTGAGAAATGAGGCCTTTATCAGAAAAACTTGCTATATAGATTATTTACCAGCTCTCTGCTTTCATTCTAATCTTGATTGCATTGACTTTCTTTGTGGAGCAGCTTTTTAATTTAATATAATCAAAATAATCAATTTTGCATTTTGCAATGCTCTCTATCTCTTGTTTGGCCACAGATTCTTCCCCTCTCCATAGATCTGACAGGCAGACTACTCCTTGCTTTTCTAATTACTTTAAGGTATATGGTCCAAATCATGTACACAATATAAGGTATATGTCCAAATCATGTACACAATTTGACCTTTTCTTGGTATACGGTATGAATTATTGGTCTATACCTAGGTTTTTTTTTCCTTTTTTTCCCAGTTTTCCCAGAAGTTTTAGTCAAATAATAACTTATCTTTAAAACTCATGTCTTTGAGTTTATCAAATGCTAAGTTACTAAGTTCCTTGACTCGGTGTCTTGTGTCCTAATCTATTACACTGATTCACCACTCATTTCTTAGCCAGCACCAGATCATTTTGATGATTACTGCTTTGTAATATATTTTGAGATCTGATACTGCTAGACCACCTTTCTCTGTACTTTTAAATATTGATTTGCTTTATATTTTTGATTTTTTCTTCTTCCAGGTGAATTTTATTAATTTTCTAGTTCTATTATATATATGTAATATTCTATTATATATGTATATGTGTGCATGTATATATATATATACATATATAATTCTGATTTGTATGGCATTGAATAAATAATTTACTTTAGGCATAATTGTCATTTTTATTATATTGGCTGAGCCTAACTATGAGCAACTGATATGTTTCCAGTTGTTTAGATCTAATTTTATTTATGTGAAATTTGTTTTGTAATTTTATTCATATGGTTCTTGGGTTTGTTTTGGCAGTTAGACTTCTAAGTATTTTATATTGTTTGTAGATATTTTAAGTGGAATTTCTCTTTCTACCTCTTGCTGCTGGGGTTTGTTGGTCCTATAAGGAAATGTTGATGGTTTATGTGGATATATCTTATATCTTGCAACTTTGCTAAAGTTAATTATTTCAAGTAATTTTTCACTTGATTCTCTAAGGTTCTCTAAGTATGTCCTCATATCATCTGAAAAGATTGATAATTTTTTTCCTTATTGCCTATTTTAATTCCTTCAATTTCTTTTTCTTCTCCTATTGCTGAAGCTAACATTTCTAATACAACTTTTAATAACAGTGATGATAAAGGATATCCTTGTTTCACCCTTGATATTATTGGGAAAGCTTCTGGCTTATTTCTGTTATGTATAATGCTTGCTGATAGTTTTAGAGAGATACTGCTTATCATTTCAATGAGTGCGCCATTTATTCCTAGGTTTTCTTGTATTATTAATAGAAATGGCTGCTGTATTTTGTCAAAAGTTTTTCCAACATCTATTGAGATAATCATATGATTTTTATTGGTTTTCTTATTAATCTTTACTGTTGAATTACTTATTTATTTAAAAAATATTTCCTTTTAGTTTACAAGATTCAATTCCATAATAAGCTTTTGAGTTCCAAATGTTCCCCCAGGAATAAAAATTATTTAATTTACAAATAATTTTCATCTATTTTTTCCACCTTCATTTGCTGAATGTAATTTTACTGCATTATGATCCAAAAAGAATACATTAAATATATCTTCACTTGAAATTGATTTTGAGGTTTTCATACCCTAGTACATGGCTAATTTTTCTGTAGGTGCCATGTACTGCTTTGAAATTATACACACATACATGTATGTATGCATATACACATTTATACATATACATATGTATACATATACACATTTATACATGCACACATACACATATATGCCTTTCTCTTTTCATTCGGTTTTCTCCAATAGTCTGTTATATCAAATTTTTCTAATATTGTTCTTACCTTGTTATTTTTTTCCTCATTGAATTTTTGGTTGGATTTATCCATTCTGAGATGGGACAGTTGAGCTTCCCACCAGTGTAGTTTTGCTATTTTTTCTTTAATTTACTTAACTTTTCTTTTTTTTTTAAATTTAGATGCTATACTACTTGGTACATATATGTTTAGTATTGATATTGCTTCAATGTCATTGGTACTTTTCAGCAAATTGTAGCTTCTTTCATTGTGTCTTTTAATCAGGCCTATTTTTGCTTTTACTTTGTCTGACATCAAGATTATTCTTCCTGCTATTGTTACATTAGCTGAAGCACAGTTGATTCTGCTCCAACCCCTTACCGTTACTCTGTGTGTGTCTCTCATCTTCAAGTGTGTTTCATGTAAACAGCATATTGTAGGATTCTATTTTTTGATTCAGTCTACTATTTACTTCTGTTTTACAGGATAATTCATCCCATTAATGTTCACATTTATGATAACTAACTATATATCTCTCTCCATTCTATTCTTCCTCCTCTCTATACCCTCTCTCTTTTCATTCTTTCCCTCTTTATCAGTATTTTGCTTCTTTCTAGCACCTCCCTGATCTTCCCTCAATTCTCAATCCCCACCCCCACCCCTCACTTTACTTAATCTTCTCTCTTTCCCTGTCAAATATGATAGTTTTCTATATGTAATTGAATGTGTGTATTATTCCTTATTTGAGCCAATACTGTTGGGTATGTGGATTAAGCAATTTTCATTGCCCACCCTCCCATCTTAAACTCTACTCTAATGTGTCTTTCACACCTTTTCCTGTGAAATAATTTACCCCATTATACATCTTCCTTCCTTCTGCACCCAGCATGCTCCTCTTTCTCATCTCTTCATCTTTTGATAATTCCCTCAAATTCACCCATATTCTCTGTATTCTTTCCATATTCTTTCCAGCTGTATTAATAGTGAAATTAAAAAAAATCACAACTATCATCTTCCCATGTAGGGATATAAATAGTTTATCTCCATTCAGCCCCTTATGTTTTCTTTTCCCTTTTTACATGCATATGTCTCTCTTTGGTCTTGATTTGGTGTGGGGGTGTGGGTGTCAAAATTTTGGTTTGTTTCTGATTTTCTCCTTATTAAAGCTTGAAATCCTTCTATTTCATTGAATGACCATTTTTCCTCTTGATGTATTATGCTTAATTTTGCTGGGAAAGTGATTTTTGGTTTAGTCCTGTCTCCTTTACCTTTCAGAATATCATGTTTCATGACCTTTGACACTTTAATATTGTCTCAGCCAGATTCTGTGTGATCCTGATTATGACTCCCTGCATTGTGAATTGTTTGTTTCTGACCACTTGCACTATTTTTTTTCCTTGACCTGATAGTTCTGTAATTTGGCTATAATGTTCCTTGGAGTTTTTAGTTCAAACTCTCTTTCCTGAGGTCATCAGTGAATTCTTCCAATGACTATTTTGTATTTTTCCCTTTTTCCCCCATTCTTTTTATTCTTTTTATTGTTTTTTGATGTCTCCTAGGATCATTAGCTTCCACTTGTTCAATTCTTATTTTTAAGGTTTGGTTTTCCTCATTTAGTGTTTATATTTTCTTTTCCATTTGGCCAATTTTACTCTTTAAGGAGGTTTTTTTTTTTTAGTGGATTTTTGTATCTCCTTTTCAATTTGGCCAGTTCTACCTTTTAAGTAGATTTCCAAACTGTTGACTTAAAAATATTCTCTTCCTATTTCTCATTTCTTTTCCCAATTTTTCTTCTTCCTCTCTATATGAATCATAAACCTCACTTTTGTTCTCTTCTTCTGTGCTTGAGACCATTTCCCATTTTAGTTTGGGGATTTAGACATAGGTATTTTGATATTGTTTTCCTCTTCTGAGTTTGTGCCTTGGTATTCTCTGTCACCATAATAATTTTCTCTGGTCAGATTTATCTGTTGGTTTTTGCTCATTTTTTTTAACCTTCTTCCTATATTTTAAATTTGATCTCTATTCTCATGGTGGAAAGGGTGTTCTCATGCTTCTTGTGTTAAAGGCTGCAGGCTATTTACATGGTACTGCACTGATGTTGCCTTGAGGCCCATGGGGGATTCTCATGTTTCATTATGTGTTTAAAATGGTGGCTTATTCTGCTGGAGGTCATAGGTGCCTGGCAGCTTACCTGGTTATGTGCTGGACTTGTGGTGATGATGTCTGGTGTGTGCTGAGGCCTGCTGTTTTTTTTCCCCAAGGCTACACTGAAGTTTTTCAAGGTCTGATTGCCTCTTTTCCTGGGGCTCTGCTGAAGCATGTGTAGGTCTGGTCACAGGAAAATGTCCTTTTTTTCTTGGACTGCACTGAAATATGTGGTGGTTCTTGGATCTAGAGTCTTCTTATTCCCTTGGCTATGCTAAGGTATGTGGATTGTCCTGGGCTTGACATTTGTCTGCTCCATCACACTGGGGCTCAAGTTCTCCCACTGGTTTGCTAGAGGTAGGGAATGTTGCTTGTTTCTTGGTGTGCTTCCCATTCTGGAATGTACTTCCCTTTTAATTGGGTGAGATGGACTTTTCTTGATGATACTCCAAGACCCCTGGGCCAAAATACATTTCTACTACATTTTTCTGCTGGTTCAGCTCTTCCAGGAATTGTTCTGATGTTCTATTTTATGCTTGCTTTGAGGTGAATATGTGAAAGCTACAACAATTTACTGCTTAGTCTGTCATCTCTGCTCCCAAAATAGAATTCTTTCCCTAGCTCTTTGTAAAATTTATAATATTAATGAACCAGATAATCTGAACTGAAACAAATAGATGATGTGGAACCACAGCAGAGATATGATTCAAAATGCACAATTGGAAGCACTCATATAGGAGTAAATGTAGCATTGGACGAGGAGAGAAAATAATTGCTGAAGCATACAAGTAAGCAGACCTTGACATTCTATAAATAATGGTAGTAGTTCTATGCCAAAACCTATTATATTTATGTCTATGTTGGTATCATCTGTATCTGTATCATTTATCTGTATCTTTATCTCTAATTCTATTTCTATCTCAGTTCCCATTCCTCCTCTTGATACCTACAATTATGAATAATTTTTACATGCATACATACACAATATGTGATTCAGATAAATATACATATATACATGCACATATTAAATATGTGTGTAGATAGACATGTATGTATATATGTGTGTATAGTGTTTCTATACATATGCACATGTATTTACTACCATTTGTTTCCATCTTTAGACATGGAGTATGGAAGAATGAAGATTGACCTTGAACTCAGAAGACCTGGGTTCAAACCTTGCCTCAATATCATTTAGGCATGTGATGTAGGTGACTCTTTTACTTCTTTAGCATTAATTGAATTTAGATAATGTTAAATCATAGGGTAATTTTATTGGAAGTGTTTATAAAAAATAACCATATGTATCTGTGTATATATGTGTATGTGCAAATATTATATGTATAATTATCTATTTATAATTATATATGATTCATTATGGACAAAGGTTACCAGATTCATTATTTCTGACTAAAATTTATTGCCTATTCAAATAAAAAAAGAAATGATTTGACTGATATTTTAGATTATTAATATATGTATTAATATATTAATAGTCTCATTGTTTTGCTGGCATAAAAGTCAGTGATGGTGTGTAATTTAGATGAAATCATAAAGCACCCAAGCACTGAATCTTTGGGCCTCAGGTACTGTGTAATATCTGGGCAAAATAGGAAGTATGGAAAGAACATAGGGTAAACTGTATTTTCTTGCATTTTGATTTTTAGAATTGTAGAGCAAAAATAATTTTTACCAGGCACCTAATTCTGCCTCATCATTTTACAGATGAACAGACTAAGGTCCAATATTGCAAAATTATTTGCAAAGGTAATATGGCTATTGTGGTAGAGTTATATGAAAAAGAAGTCTCTTATTTTCTACCATATCACACTGCTCTTTTAAAAAATTGTGTGTGTGTATAACCCAAATGTTATTTAAATACAGACCTGATTTTAATTGAATTCCTTTCAAAGAAATTTCTATAAGGCATTAACTGATGAAATTTATTGCTCCCAGTCATTTTATTTGGGGAAGGGAGTCATGGGAGTCATGATTCCTTGTTCCTGTTTTGTAGTTTTATCTATTACTTGGGTAGTTAGTCATAAGTGATTTGTATTGGTAATAATCTGCCTGGCCTCTTTTATATGCCTCATTTTCCCTCCTTTACTGAAGGTACATAATTGTTAGTTTTCAATGCTCTGTGTTTCCCTGGATTTTTCAAATTAGCAAAATAATTAACCTGCCTTTATGATCAGATTAACTGATGTAAAACCATGTAAGGTTTTAGCAGTGAGACATAGAAGAAATCTAATAAATTTTTACAATAAATGTGACATTCTATAAGTTTGACAAACATACTTCATTCTTACATAAAATTCCCTTTTAATTCCAAAAATATTGTTGAACAGAGCTATTTTTTCTGCTAGGGATTGTAGATGGGATTAAAAGTAACTTTGAAATTGGTATGTATGGTTACTATATTACCATGATTACATATGTATAACTGGTAGTAATAGTCAGGGAGGAGTTGGTTTGAAGCAAAGGATGAAAAAGTTGTCATACACATGTTCATTTTGAAATTATAACTTGAAATCCAATTAGAACCATACATCAGGTATTTGTTGACATGGATGACACCTATTTGGATCTCAAGTAAAATAAAAATAGACACCTGAGTATTAAAAGAAGATTCCAGGGTCATATCTATAAAGGTGCTAGTTAAAGCGTAATGAATGCTGTCTGACTTTGGAGGAAAGCTTATCCATTGTTAAGAAGTTAGCTGAGAAAGAGGACCTAGTGAAGAAAGAAACCAGAGATTGAGTGTCCAGTGAGGTTAGGGGAAAATCTTAACACTATAGTGAGACACAATGGACAATAACGTTCCAAGAAAAGGACTGATAATTATGTGAAATTTAAAATATGTTTTCCACTAAGAAGGTTATTAATGTCTTCTAAAAGAGCAATTTCCAGGAAGATGTGTCCTTTATCTTTTATTTTATTTAAAAAATTTTGTTTTTGCTTTCTTGGAGGAGGAAGGCAAGGCAGTTGGGGATAAGTGACTTGCCCAAGGTTACACAGCTAGTAAGTGTTAAGTGTCTGAATCTGGATTTGAACTCAGGTCCTCCTGACTCCAGGGCTGGTGGTATTTTCACTGTGCCACCTAGCCACCCAATCTTCTTTTATATGATAGACCCTATTGTCAGACTGGGGGAGCCTATAGACTCCTCAGAATAATGTTTTTAAATGTTAAAATAAAATGCATATGATTAAAAACAATCCAATTAGATTGAAATAGTTATCAAAGCAATAAAAACAAGAACAATAAAAGACTTCATTCTGCATTCTGAATTCATCAGTTCTTTAAATAGATGTGCATAGCATTTGCTGAGAAGAGCTGAATCATTCATAGTAGATCATCACACAATGTTACTTATACTGTATACAATATTTTCTTGGTTCTGCACATTTCGTTTTGCATTAGTTTGTACATTTTCCATGCTTCTTTTTGAAATTTTCTGTTCATTATTTCTTATTGTGTAATAGTATTCCATTACATTGCTATTCCACAACTTTTTTTTAGCCATTCTCCAATTGATGAACATCTTTTAAATTTTGAAAAATTTTCCATTACCAAAAGGGCTGCTATAAATATTTTTGCACATGTGGGTCTTTTTCTTTTTTTGATTTTTTTTTTTTGTGAAACAGACTTAGCAGTGGTATTACTGGATCAAAGGTTATGCACAATTTGGTTTCCCTTTGGCCATTGTTCCAAATTGCTCTCCAGAAATGTTGCATAGATTCACAACTCCATCAAGAGTATATCAGTGTTCCAATTTTTCCATATCCTCTCCAACATTTGTCATTTTCCTTTTTGTCATGTTAGCTCATCTGATTGGTATGAGATTGTATTTCAGAGTTGTTTTAATTTGCATTTATCTAATCAAAGTTGATTTACAGGGCTTCTTTATTTTCTTATAGATTACTTTGATTTTATTATGGGAAAACAGCCTGTTCATATCCTTTGACTATCAATTGGTGCGTGGTTTATATTTCTATAAATTTGAATCAGTCCTCTATATATTTGAGAAATGAAGCCTTTATTGGAGACATTTCTATAAAGATTATTTCCCAGCTTTCTGTTTTCCTTCTTTTTTTTATTAATTTGTTTGTTTCCCTTTAGTTTACAGGATTCAATTCCACAATTCCTTGAATTTCACATTTTGTCCCGCTCCCTCCCCTACCCCTCCATGGCGGCTTATAGTCAAGTATAGTATCTGTAAATACTTTCACATTATACATTGGTCAGGTTATAAGGACGGATTGTACCAGATGGAATGAAAAATGGTGAAGAGGACATAAAGCCAAATAAGAGAACGAAAAAGATCAGGTATTTTTGCTTCCACCTGGATATAAACTTAGTTCTTTCTAGTTCTTTCTCTGGATACACATTTTTCTCTCCATCATGAGCCTTTTGGGATTGACTTATATCACTGCATTGCTGAGAAGAGTCCAGTCTATCAAAGTTGGTCATCACACATATGTTGTGTCTGTAATTGTGTACAAATTTCTCCTGGTTCTACTCTTCTCACTCAGCATCAGTTCTTTTAAGCCTCTCCAGGTGAATATGAAGACTGCCTGCTCCTTGTTTCTTATAGCACAATAGTATTCCATAACATGCATATACCACAACTTGTTCAGCCATTCCCCAATTGATGGGCACCCCCTTAATTTCCAATTCTTTGCCACCACAAAAAGAGCTGCTATAAACATTTTTGTACATATGGGTCTTTCTCCCATTTCTATGATCTCTTTGGGATATAACCCTAGGAGTGGTATTGCTGGATCAAACGGTATGAAAGTATTTATAGCCCTTTGGGCATAATTCCAGATTGCTCCCCAGAAAGGCTGGATCAGTTCACAACCCCACCAACAATGCATTAGTGTTCCAGTTTGCCCACACCGTCTCCAGCATTTGTCATTTTCCTATTTTGTCATCTTAGCCAATCTGACTGGTAAGATGTGGTACCTCAGAGTTGTTTTGATTTGAATTTCTCTAATCAATAGTGAATTAGAGCATTTCTTCATGTGCTTATAGGTAGCTTTAATTTCTTTCTCTGAAAACTGCCTGTTCATATCTTTTGACCATTTATCAATTGGGGAATGACTTGTATTCTTATAAATTTGACTCAATTCTCTATATATTTTAGAAATGAGTCCTTTGTCAGAGACATCGGTTGTAAAGATTCTTTCCCAATTTCCCACCTCCCTCTTAATCTTGGTTACATTGGCTTTGTTTGTACAGAAACTTTTCAATTTCATGTAGTGAAAAATTATCCATTTTATAACGTTCTCTAATTCTTGTTTAGTCATAAAATCTTTCCCTCTCCACAAGTCTGATAGGTAAACTATTCCTTGTTTTAGGAGACTGCTTACAGTATCAACCTTTATACCTAGATCATAAACCCATTTAGACTTGATTTTGGAATATGGTGTTAGATAATGGTCTATGCCCAGTTTCTGCCATACTATATTCCAGTTTTCCCAGGAGTTTTTGTCAAATAGTGAGTTCTTATCCCAAAAACCAGGGTCTGGAGTTTTATCAAACAATACATTGCTATAGTCATTGACTTCTGATCTGCTTTCCTTCTAATCTTTATTGCATTTGTTTTGTTTGCTTTTGAATTTAATATCATCAAAATTATTTATTCTACATTTGAAATGCTATCTATCTCTTGTTTGATCATGAATTCTTCACCTCCCCATATATCAGAGTGGTAAACTATTGACTCTTTCAATGCCTATGGGATCTTTTAGTAAGATATATTTTCTTTCCTTATCTCTTTTAGGTGGTCTATTTTTGCTTTTGCTTTGTTTAAGATCAGGATTGCTACTTCTATTTTTTGGGGGGGAGTAGGTTATTTAGTTTTTTTTTTTTACTATTACTGAAATATGATAGATTTTGCTCCGTCCCTTAACCTTTATTCTATTTTTTGTTGCTTTGCTTCATCTGTGTGTCTTCTAAGCAATATATAGTAGGTTTTGGGTTTTTTGATCTACTTTACTATCCACTTCCATTTTATGTAGGAGTTCATACCATTCATGTTCACAGTTGTGATAACTACTTGTATATTTTCCTGCATCCTATTCTTTTTCCTGTTTGATCTTTAACTCTTCCATCCTTGCCCACCTCACCAGAGTTTCTGTCTACCTCTTCTCTTGATCTTCCCTCTCTTATGTCAGTCCCCTTCACAGCCACCTTTACATAATCTTCTCCCTTCCTACTTCCCTGTCAGATAAGATAGATTTCTATATTCAAAAGATTGTGTATATTATCCACACTCTTTGAACCAACACTGATGAAAGTAAGGTTCTAATATTATCTCTTCTGGATCTGTTCTGGTCATTTGTTTTTCCCATGATGTATTTTACACTTTCTTCCATGTTTTCTTTCTTTTGAATTTGTTTGATTAATTCATGATGTTTTATAGAGCCATTGCCTTCTATTTGTTATATTCTAACTTTTACAGTACAACATTCAATTACAGTACCATTAGCTTTCATATTTTCTTTTCCCTTTGGCCAAGTGTGCTTTTTCAGGACTGTTTCCTTCAGTGCATTTTTGTATTTCCTTTTCTATTTGTCCTTTTTTTTTCTATTTAAGCAGTGTTCGAAGCTATTAACTATTTTCATTCATTATTTTCTAGCATAATTCTCATTTTCCCCATTTTTTCCTATCTCTTATATGATTTTTAAGATCCCTTTTGAGCCCTTTAATGAGATCTTTCTGGGCTTAAGACTACTTTCCTTTGTTCTTTTGGGTTTTATCCATAGGCACATTGACATTACTATCCTTCTCTGAATTTGATTCTTGGTCTTCCCTGTAACCAAAAACTTTCTCTGGTCAGATTCTTTTTATTGTTGTTTTCTGCTCATCCTTTTTTCTTGGCTGTTACAAATTTCTTTTAAATTTGTTTTCTGCTCCCAGAGTGAATTGGGCTCTGTCTATGGCTTCTTGTCCTACCTGGTATTATTCTGTATATATCTACACTTGTATTATTCTGAGGTCCACAAGGAACCCTCATATCTGGTGCTGTGCTGCCCGAGGAGGGTGGAATTGGGCTGACACTGATTTAGGCTGTAGGGGTATGGCAGTGTACCTCTTACTGAACTGTGGTCCTACTGGGGGTGTCTGGCATGTGCTTAAGGCCAATGAGGTGTTTCTGCATTTTCCAGTGTCTATACTGAAGCACATGGGGTCAGCCCTCTGGAGACTGCCTCTTTGCTTGGGGCTATGCTGAAGCATGGAAGGGCTGGTGCTGGCTTGAGGTTTCCTGTTTGTCTGGTGTTATCCTTCAGCATGTGGTGGTCCTCAGAGCTAGACTATGCCAGTTCTCCCAATTAAGCTAAGGTACATGGGGGTCCTGGTGTTGGAGTTTGCCTATTCCACACATTGGGGCTCAGGATTTCCTGCTAGTTTCTTGAGGTGGAACTTGCTCCTGGCTTGCTGGGATACTTCCTGTCCTGGGTTTCAATCCTATTTAACCCAAGTGGAATAACTGATTCTCCATGTTTCTTGGGCCAAAAGATTGTTTCTTCCTGTTTTTTTGCTGGTTCTTCTTTACAGAATTTCTTTTGAGGAATATAGTTTATGGTATTTTGGAGATGAGTATGGAAGAGTTGCAGAAGTTAACTACTTTCTCCACCATCTTGGCTCCTGAAAGTCAGTGGTATATTCCTTCAATTTCTATTTTACCCTTTGTTTTTAGAATATTAGGCAGTTTTTCTTTTGTTCATGTCTTTCAGGGAGTTCAATAATTAAAAAAAAAACTTTCTTCTGGATATATTTTTCAGGTCATTTGTTTTTCCAGTTAGTTATTTCCCAGTCTTCAATGTTTTCTTTCTGTCGGTTTTATTTTATGTTTCTTCATTTATCACGAAGTAATTATCTTCCACTTTCTCAATTGTAATTTTTGAGGATTTATTTTCTTCAGTGAGCTTTTATACCTCCTTTCCCATTTGACCAATTCTACTTTTAAAGTATTTTTCTTCAGTGAATTTTTGTACCTCTTTTTCCATTTGGCCAATTCTACTTTTTGAGGCATTCTTCTCATTTGTTTTTTGTACCCATTTGGCCTATTTTTTAAGTTGTTATTTTCTTTAGTATTTTTTGTGTCTCCTTTACCAAGATGTTGACTTTTTTGTCATTTTCTTGCATCACTCTCATTTCTCTTCCCAATTTTCTTCTTCTTCTCTTACTTGATTTCCCAAATACTTTTTGATCTCTTCCATGGCCTGAGAACAATTCATATTTTTCTCAGAGGTTTTGCATGTTGGAACTTTAACTTTGTTATCTTCATCTAAGTGAGTTTTGATCTTCATTGTCACCATAGTTACTTTCCATGGTCAGGCATTTTTTTCGGTTGTTTCTTCACTTTTCCAGTCTATTTCTTGACTTTTAATTCTTTGTTAAAGTTGGACTCTGCTTCCATGGTGGAGGGCACAGTGTCCCAAACTTTAGGAATTTTTTGTAGCTTTTGTTTCAGAGGTGCTTCTCGATACTTGTAAGTTTTTAGTTCTTTCAAGGAGTTATGATCTAAGGAGAGGTGTGTTTTCTGTTCTCTTGAACTGTGGTCTGGTCTGTGAATGACCACAAGCACCCTTTTCTATCCTGGAACTGTGGTGATGGTACCTGTTCCATTATGACTGCAAGCTCTGTTGTGCTAGATAGTGCTCCTTGTTAACCAGGGACTGCCACACAAAACTTGAATCAGATCTGAGTACAGACAAAGCAACAGAGTACTGTTTCCAGTGACTCAAAGAGGCCCCTGTAATCTCCTTCTAATCAGTTATTCAACTGCCATACTGTCTGTGGCTTGAGAGCTCCAGAAGTAGCTGAAGCTGCTACTGATTCAGTGGCTCCCATGGTGTGCTACTGGTCTTATGGAGCCTAGTCTGCACTGACTCAGCCTTTGCTAGACAGTGTTCCACTGTCATCTAAGAGTGACTGACTTTTTTTTTATTAAAAGCAATTAGGGTTAAGTAACTTAATCAAGGTTACATGGCCAGTTATTTTTCCATGGGTGTTAAGTATGTGAGGCCAGAACTGATCCCGGGTCCTCCTGACTCTGGGGCTGGCATTCTTACTCACTGTGCCACCTAGCTGCCCCAAATAGTAGTGAATCTTTTTTTTTTTTTGCTTTTTTTTTGGAGGGCAATTGGGGTTAAGTGACTTGCCCAGAGTAACAGGGTTAGTAAGTGTGTTAAGTGTCTGAGGCTGGATTTGAACTCAGGTCATCCTGACTCCAAGGGCCATGTTCTTTTCACTGTACCACCTAGCTGCCCCAGGGACTGACATTTCTTTCTGACCTTTTAAGGTGTCTTTCACTAGAAAATTATTTCATAAGAGAAGTTTCTGGAAGGATGGCAGAGTAAGTCAGAAAATTCCAAACTCTCAAGATTTTCTCCCACAAAAGAGATAAAATAGCACCTTAAGAGAAACAAAGTGCATGTAAAAATGAAAAATAATGGAGGCAGAACCGGAATCTTCCTGGGACAATTCAAGAAGATCAGAAGAAAAATCCAAGGGTAAGGTTTGGTCACTGTAAAGAGTAAATATATCCAAGCTTGGGTGTCCTAAAAAGTGACAAGGGCTAACCCTGGGGATAGATGCATTGGGAGCCTTCTCAGCCCCAGCAACCACAACTTTTAACCCCTGGCATAGTGAGTGGAGTTGGATGTCTGAGTTAGGGGAGATCAAGGCAACCTCTGTTGATAAGGAATGCCAGACCCAGGTATGCTGTGGAGAGCAGTGAGGATGAGAAGGAAATAGCACATGTCCAGTGAATGTAGAAGCAGAGGGGCAGAACACAGGTGGCTGTTGGCACTTACAGAGAGCTCGAGGTTTGACTTTGTTTCCAGGCTAGAGGGGAGAACTAAAGATCTGGGGCAAGAGACACCATCTCCCTTCCCCATTGCTAGAGGTGATTACAAAAATTAAGTTATTACTACAAAAATGCACAGGCAAAGGAAAAAAAATCCAACCATAGAAATTTATTATGGGAATAGAGAAGACAGGGGTTTATCTTCAGAGGTGGATACTGAAGCAAAGAAACCCTCTTCTACCCCAAAGAGTAACATCAAATGGTCACCTGACCAAAAGGAATCCATACAAGAACTTTAAAAAGACTTAAAAAAAAACAAATGACAGAGATGGAGAAAAAATATTAAAAAAAGAATAATGCAAGAAAAAAAGAAGCTTATGAAGAAAAAGTCAACCAATTAGAAAAGGAGATCTAGAATATTAAGGAAGAAAATGACACATTGAAAATTAGAATTGAGCAAGGTGAAGCCAGTGAAGGTCTAAAAGATCAAGAAAAAATTAAACAAAATATGAAGGATGAAAATATAGAATACAAAGTGAAACATAAGAAAAAACAACAACTGATATGGAGAACAGATCAAGAAGAGAAAACATAAAAATTATTGGACTACTTGAAAGTGCTGATCTAAAAAAGAATCTTGATATAACAATAAAAGAAAAATTAAAGACATTTGTCCTGAAGCTTTAGAACAAGAGGGCAGAGTAGAAATAGAAAAAAAAAAGGAAAATCACCTGCAAGTGATCCTAAAAGGGAAGCTCTGGATGTGTGACCTTGGGCAAGTCACTTAATCCCAATTTCCCTGCCCTCCACCCCTCCAAAAAGCAATAAAAGGAAAGAAAAAAGTAAAACCATTTAGCAAGAGCTAAAAAGAGTAATTATATTATACCAATGGGTGCAAGAGGACAAATTGATACAGAGTAATTAGATGGAGAGGAGGGCTGGTTGTTCTGTTACCCAGCTTTCAACAGGGATTGGTTTAAGAGGGAATAATACACACATACACACACACACACACACACACACGTGAGAGAGTGAGAGTGAGAGAGAGAGAGAGAGAGAGAGAGAGAGAGAGAGAGAGAGAGAGAGTGTATAAAAGTCTTCTAAATTCTGAAAATAAAATGGTAAGGAGATAGGAATGGGGGAGAGCACAAAGGAAGGATTTCAAGAGGGGAGGATAAGGGAACAAGTTATAGAGTATTTCAGAAGTGTATTTAAATATATGGGAATGGGAGGATCATGGAGGTATCCTTGTAAGGGGGTAGGCTAAGTAATAGGAGGGCAAAGTAGCAGGTAGGAGTAAAGTAGAACAGGCAGGAGGAAATTATTAAAATAATTCATATGCATAAACATAAAAACAAAGATCAGGAGTAGAATTTATTAGGGAAAGTACATATGTATATATTTATGTATATAAGCATATATATGTATGTAGTTATGTAAATATATTTATATGTGTGTACATTTGTACATGTATACATATGCATACACATGCATGCATGCATGCATGTAAAGTAATATATCTGCACTTAACTGTACCCTTCTGGGGGAATTATTTCTCCTTTTCCTTTTGTGGTTTCTGCCTCTTCAGTAATTGTTTTATGGCATTACATATGTTCAGAGGGGGTTTGGGATGAGCTTAGGTGAGTCACTGCCGTTTCGCCATCTTCTTGGCTCTACCCCCTCTTATAGATTCCTCAATGTGATTTGTCAGTATAACATTTGCCTTTCCATATCCTAAATATATATTTATCTATTTATCAGAATAATTTATTCCATCATTTTTTAAAAGCAATCAGGGTTAAGTAGCTTGCTCAAGGTTACATGGCCAGTTATTTCTGGGTGTGGTGCTAAGTATCTGAGCCCAGATTCGATCCCCAGGTCATCCCAACACTGGAGCCAGTGCTCTTACTCGCTGAGCCACCTGGCCACCCCATTTTTAACCACTACCGATACTGCTGGAAGAGTTAAAGAATCTGCCATAAACTAATATCAAAGTATGATCTATATGTAGTGAATAAACAGTCTAGCTAGAAGGAATTTTATGATTGAAACGGTGAAATTTTTCTCAGTAACTCTTATGTTTATCATATGTGAGATTTGGCAATACACTTTACATAGGTGATCTTATTTGAGCCTCCCTCCACTCATATGAAATAGGTTCTTAATAGCATCATTATTTAATTTTTAAAATGAGGCAACCTGGTATCCTTTATCAGCTAGTGAGCTTGGAGCTGTAAAAAGATCTGGATTCAAGTTTTGTTTCTGGTACTTTCTAGTTTACCCAGGGTAAGGCATTTAGTCTCTATCTGCCTCAAGTAGTTACCAATGTTACAAAATTGTAGTTACAATATATAGTTACAAAAGCATATGAAGTGAAATATAGATTTCAATCAGTTTATTCTTATAGAAATAATTTCCACTTTGGTAAATCTTTTCCTGACTGAAGTTGTAGTTTACATGGTTAGAAATGAGGAAAGTGAAACTTTAAGGATTATATGGTTTGCTTTACCAGCCATAGTTAGTACTTGAGGCAGAATACAAAGAGTACATATTACTTCAATTGTCAAGTCATTTATTGCATCTGGCCCCTTGATTATATTCCTTTAGTTACTATTTTTTTAAGATCCCTATCCTGATCACCTTTTCCTTTGACTACTTCAACAGGCTCTTAATTGATTTTCCTGACTAATATCTGTCTCTTCTCCAATCTATTCTCCACAGGTAACAAAATGATTTTCCTAACAAGATGATCTGATCTTGTCATTTTCTGTTCAATAAATTAAAGTGAATCAGTATTGTTTCTAAGATAAGATATAATCATCACTGTTAGCATTGGAGACTCTTCACAATCTCACTGTAACCTTAGTTTTCATTCCTATTATGTATTACTCATTTTCTCCAAGTTGATGGTCAAAAAAATTGATCTTCCTGTCATTCCTCACATTCTTCATCTTCAATCTCCATGCCTTTACATTGTCTATGCCCCATTACTGGAAGAAACTTTCACCTCATATCTGTGCTTTACAATCCAAAATTTCCTTCCAGACTCAGCACACTGATCTACATAAACATAGAAAAACTAATTTTAAAATAAAAAACAAATACTTTTAGAAATTTATTGAATGATGCTTTTTTAAAATATCTATTATTTTTTTTTTACTTTTTTTTTGGAGGGGTAATTGGGGTTAAGTTACTTGCCCAAGGTCACAAGGCTAGGTTTTTTTTTTGTATGTTAAGTGCCTGAGGTCAAATTTGAACTCCTGACTCCATGGTCAGCACTCTATTCACTGTTCCACTGAGCCACCCCCCAAAAATATCTATTTTTTAATGTAATATGAAAACATAAGAAGTTCATTAGAAAAGATGTTACACTTCTATGTAGAAATGGAAAAAAATCAAAAGTGATCTAGAAAATGTAAATCAATCCAAATAACCATTTGTAAGAGATTGCTCATTTGTTCTATGAAACATAAACCCTCATCACTTTGTTTTAACATTTAATGATCCCACTAGAAATGATATTAAATTGTGAAGTTTATTCAAGTTTTTGAAAGTTCCCTTCTTACTGCTATGACTCAGCTGTATTCTGGGATGAGAAACATTCCATTGAATAGAAACAAAGGAAAACCAAGCCCATATTTGCTGTTCATGTCTGTTCTGAACACTCATTATATAATTCTTATGCTCAGTTTGTAATCTCGAAAAGCTTATGCTTCTTGTCAGGCATGACCAAATACTTCTGTGCCAGAAGGGCAAAGAAAAAGGCAGAAATCAAGATGCTAACTATGCCACTCCTTCATTACCATCAATGCTTTTCTCTACCTCTGGTGTTGTGCTATTCAAAAGAAAGGCATAGGGGGCAGGTAGGTGGTGCAGTGAGTAAAGCGCTGGCCCTGGAGTCAGGAGGACCCGAGTTCGGTTCCAGTCTCAGACACTTAACACTCCCACAAAAAAACAAACAAAACACTATCTGTGTACCCTTGGGCAAGTTACTTAACCCCAATTGCCCTCTAAAAGGCAAAAAAAAAAAAAAAGGAAGTCATAGCATGAAGATTGTGGTTTTACTTCTTAGCAACAAGATCCCTATATCAATAGCTGATTATTATAATGAACTTTCCTAATGGGGATCTTATTATTATTGTCTTAGTATCATATTAATTTAAGCAATAAAATCAATGTAACATTGTATATAATCTTCACTAAGGCCCAATGTGCTGGTGATTAATATGCAGTTCACATCATCATATGATTTTCATAATGGTGTGCTTTTGTTTTCTTAGCAAAGAAGTAAATGCAGTGGCCTTTGCAATACATGTACTCATTAAATACTTGTTGAATACAATATCAAGTATGATTTATATTGAAATGTCCGATAAATACTAAGGTGTGTTACAGAGTTCCAAATAAAAAAGTTATAGAATTTCACAAAGGTAACCCAGACAAAATTGGGTTAATAAATATAATAATTATATATAATTATAATAACAATTATAATATATAATAATTATAATAATATATAATTGGGTAAAAGGGGATTTGTATTTTAAAGCCAGCTCTGTAAATTTGATTTTTAAAAAGCCAGTTATAATTCATTCTGCAAACTGGTAAATGTTCTCTTATTCTGGCATGGGTTTAGGTGTGACTCCAGATGGTGATAAAAGAGATGATTTGATTTTTCTGCCAGTGAAGGCCATCCCCATTTTGATGATGCAGTGTTCTTGGAAACCTCCACAGTAAGGCGGATCATCTTAAATCGGGCTTAACATTTGCTGTTGCATTCATCTGTTTAAACCTCAACAGAAACATTAAATGAGTGGGTAATGTAGTGAGAAGGGAAGTATGGGTTCTTAAGAGAGAGAGGCATATGAGGAAAGTTGTGAAATGCAAAGTAGCACAAAGCAAAGAACTACAATTAAAGTAAATCCGTGAAGGGAAATGCATTTTTCTAAAGGGAGTTTTCACTTTATTCTAGCACAAATGATACGTTCCCAGAAAAACCCCCCATTTTTTTACTCTTCATATTTTCTCCTTCTTGGTGATGACACAGATCCAATACATGTATGAACTCCCTCATACCCCAATTTATATTATATTTTGGGCCTCGGCTACTGTTAAAATATTATGTAGAACTAGATGGGCGGTTTGCCTCATATGGTTTCATGTTTATTCATACTAAAAGACGGTTTCATGAATAAAGCAATACAATAGACCACAGGACTTTGAACAATTAGATGTTAGATAGTATACAAATTCAATATATATTCATTTTTTAGGGTGTAGGTATTGGGACCAATCTGCACCCTGCCACTTATTGTGTATCCTTAGGTAAATTTGTTCCATGGTTTCTTCCTCTGTAAAGTGAGGGAATTGCACTAGATGATCTCTTAAGTTCCATTCTAGCTCTAAAGTTATGAGTGTGTAATATGATTCATAGATTCTTTGTTCTTTTTTCTCATTCCTGAAAGAAGATATAAAAGATTGTTCTAGTGAGCATTTTTCAAGAATGTTATGATAATATACTCTTTTTTGTTTGTTTTTTGGAGGGGGAAGGCAGGGCAATTGGAGTTAAGTGACTTGCCCATGTTCACACACCTAGTAAGTTTTAAGTGTCTGAGGACAAATTTGAACTCAGGTCCTCCTGACTCCAGGACTGGTGCTCTTTCATTGCACCACCAACCCTATGATTATATACTCTTAAAGGGCTGGGGATTTAACTTTTCTATATTTGTATATAGCATCAGTGCACTACCATCTGCTAAGAAATATTATGAGGCACCTAGATGACACAGTAGATAGAGAGTGATGGTCCTGGAGTCAGGGATACTTGAGTTTAAACATTCAATCAGATATTAGCTATGTGAACCAGTGGTCGACTCACTTAACCTCAGTTTCTTCAATTGTAATATGGGGATAATAATAACACTTGTGTCACAGGGTGGTTATGAGGATCAAATGAGATAATATTTTTTTCTTTTTTTTCTTTTTCAAGGGCAATTGGGGTTAAGCTACTTGCCCAAGGTCACATGGTTAGTTTGTGCTTTAAGTGTCTGAGGCAGGATTTGAACTCAGGTCCTCCTGACTCCAGGGCTGGTACTCTATTACCTGTGTGACCTAGCCACCCCAGAAATGAAATAATATTTGTAAAATGCTTAGAGCAGTGCTTGGCTTGTAATAGGCACTATTTAAATGTTAATTTATTACCTTTCCCCTCTTTGTTTCAGTTCAGATGCATTTTTTCTCCCCAACTTCTAATACTGTGTTCCTTAGTTCAGTGCTTAATTGAAGTCTAATGAAGTAATATTGAATAAAAATATAAATGTTTGTAGTTGTAAAACATTTTTCAATGTGTCTAAATATGACAATAATTAGCATTATAATAATTGTAGAAAATATCATTTATGTATTGAACATTCAAAATATACAAATGCATAGCAAATTTACTTTTAGCAGTTTGACATCCCTAGGTGGTACAAAATAAATCAGACTCTTAAGACATTCCTTACTAAGAAGAAAAAAAGATGTGATGCTGAGAAGTGAATTAAAAAGCAGCATTTCTAAAGAATCCCTGTTTTCATTTACTTCCATTATTAAACAAGATTGCATTCCTCCAAAACAAAAGCTTTCAAAAGGTAAAACGACCAATGTCTTTTTATAATTTTTCTAATTGTTAGTCTAAATAGGTTTGACCAACTAAGTATTCCACTAAGATATATACTATGAAACATTTTTCCTTTTGATCTATTCTCAATCAAGGAATTTTCCAGTGTTACCCCAATTTTTTTGAAGTATAAATTCTGAATAAATATGTAAAATTTCCCCTTCATGCATTACTTTCTATCACAATCAAATTATGCAAATTGATTTGCTCTAGAATGAAACATATATTGATTAAAGATCGAAACATATATTTGTGTTTTCTGCTACCTTTCAGACTGTCAGGAAGCTGTCATATATATTTACTTCTATTAACAGTCCTTCAGATTTATCACTTTTGAGCTCCTTGAGAGTGGGGATTGTCTTTTGCCTTTCTCTAGTGCTTAACAAAGTGTCTGACACATAGTATCTACTTATAGTAAATGCTTATTGACTTATCATTCAGATTTAATACTCCTTCAAGTATAAATACCTTGCTGTAATTAAAATGCCCCGGTATATCATCAATTCTATATTATGCAAACTGATCGAGGTAAGGTAGTGAAAAGTAATGGATGAAGTCATTGGAGTCAAAGAGACTTGTATTCAAAAACCTGTGCTTAACATCTGCCTATGACATGTAGTGCTAGCAGTAGCAGCAGCAGCAGCAGCAGTAGCAGTAGTAGCAGCAGCAGCAGCGATAGCAGTGTTAGTGGTGGTAGAGAAATAGAAACCATAACTGATAAAATATCAAAAAGATATTAATATTTAGCTTCCTATTAGAATGTCAACCATTCTCATTCTCAGCATTATCATAATAGCTAGAATTTTCATAGGCTTGATATTTTGCAAAATACTTTATATCCATTTTATGTGTGCAACGCAGTGCAAATTACATAATGTAATAACACTCCTGGGGAGCTCCCTAATACTCTAAGTGCAGCAAGCAGTTGTCAATCTGCACCAATGGAAAAGGTTTTCCCACTGAGAATTTTCCATAGGGATGAAATTGCAAGTTTACTCTACCTCAAACCCTTATTAAAAAGAAAGCAGTTGATAATATGGATAACCCAATATTCTTGCATGTTTGACTTAAGAAGGTGATTGTACATTTATTTATGTTTCATTTATTCCAAGATTGTTGTAATTGGAAGAGACCTTAGAGATCATCTAATTAACACCCTCCCCTATTTCATGGATAAAGGAACTGAGGTTTAGTGAGGTAGAGTGACTTGCCTGAGGACATAAAACTAATTATTAGCAGAGCTAGGATCATAATTTGATATAGATATTTCTGACATTCAGGGAACTCACTTAAAAGAAAACAAGGAAGCCAAACTGTGAAAACCTGATTCAGGATTTATAAAGTAGTTGTCCTGATCCCCATTTTTTGTTTCAATTGCCTCACTCCCATCCAATTTAACTTCTACCTATATTTCATATCACATAGGAAATAAGGCATTTTTGTCGGACTGATGCAGGTTTTTCCCTAGTTCAAGCTTTCCTTATAGCTGGGGAGTTTGTTTAGTTACAAAGAACTTTTCTATTTATAAATTAAACAATGGGAGTACAATAGGCTAGGAAGTTGTGCCATTAATCAGATTAGATGCTAATTATCAAAGAAATTAAGACAACTCCTATAACCCTAAGGGAGAATAATCTGTACTGAATATTCCAATATTCTTGAATGCCCTTTAAACAACTGACAATTTACAGATAACTTCAAAGGAATCAGCAAGAAATGAAATATTAGGCTATGCTAATGAGAAATGACCCCAGAATTTAGAAGAGACAGAAAAGAAGGCAAAACTTAGGTGTGTTGTACTTCACAGTAGGTTTTTCCAAAGGTAGTTTGCTTCAATTACAGAACCAATAGATGTCTTTATAAAGGTCCACCAGTAGGGCTCTCCCTTGCATTGTAATTGTGAAGAACAGTGCTGATTTTCTTTCTTTTTTTAAGGAATTAAAAAATTAACCCTAAATGTCAAACATTACAAAGTACTTCTGATGCAAACAATTGGTGCTTAGTAGTTTCCTATTGTTCCTTATTTGATAATTTTTAGTTTAATAGTTAATATTATAGCTAGATGATTTATCAAATTTTTTATGTGAACACTATAGAATAATATACAATAAATTCAAAGCCCAGTTTTAGTTCACTATGTATCATTGAAGAAAAATATGATGTTGATCACAAGCACATTATAGAAAGGATTCTAATTTATTTTAGACAACAGATATCTGAGCAAGAATTTATTGTAAGAATTAGAGATAAATATTTTTTTCTTTCATTTCATGCCAAATAAGTCCCTTTCAATCCCTCTAATTTCCAGGTACATGCTTTTCTACATGCAATTTTAACAGATGTAGCCCAGAAATATCACTATTTAGTAAAAATTATTAGATATGGGAATTGTTCCTTCTCAGCCCTAAATATGGTACCACATAATATGCACAAACCATAGACCACATAATTAGGATAACAAAACAGTATTATAAATAAATATTAAACACACATGGCAAAGATTCAAATTTAAGTCAAAAATTTTGAAAGGGTTTACCCTTTCATCTTGGTAGAAAGAATGAATCATTAACAATAATTTATTCTGATTTGTTTTAAAGTTTACAAAGTCCTACTCAAAAGGTAATTTAAAAATAACACTAGAATAAGAGGAAGTATTATCTAATGACTAAGAAATAGGATATAACAGGTTTACAGACAGGAATTGGAAGGTACACTTCAATTGGACACCCCCTTGTGGGAAAAAGAAAAAAGCATTAAAAAAAGTGACCCACAGGTATTTTTTCCACAATTGAAAAAAATTATAAATTATCTGAAAGAAAAATAATACAGTAACATCTTGATTTTTTTGGATAATACAAAATTCTTCCAGGAAATGAAATGCCAAGCAGATGGAGATAAAGTAAATTCTGGGAATAGGTGGAAAAGCGGCAGATGCGGTTTAATATAGCCAAACACAAGGTAATGAATTTAGAGAAAAAGAATCCACATAATAGAATTCATGAGAGTTATCATGGCATAATAGACAATCAGGAAGGTGTGGGTTCAAATGTTGCTTCTGACACATACTACCTTCTGTGACAGGGACAAATTACTTAACCTCTGCATTGATTTCCTTAAGTTCCTTAGAGCCTTAGATTGTACAGTGGTTAGAGAACTGGGCCTGGAATCAGAAATATCTGAGTTCAAGTCATACTTCAGACACTTATTAGCTATGTGACCCTGAGCAAGTCATTTAACCTGTCTGCCTCAGTTTTCTCAACTGCAAAATGAAAATAATAATAGCATCCACTTCCCAGGGTTGTTAGAAGGATCAAATGAGATATAATATTTGTAAAACACTGAGTACAATGCCTGGAATATGGTAGGTGCTTAATAAAGGTTTGTTTCCTTTCTTCTTTGTTCTCCGTGTCCCAGATAATACTCAAAATATGTTATATATGAACTTGCTGTCCAAATGTGTGTACTTCTCTGTGACTTACAATTTTAAAGAGTTGTCTGAGCAATGAGATTTTAAGTGACTTGTCCAATGTCACACAGCCAGAGTGTGTCAAAAGTAGGACAAACTGAGGTGTTCATGGCCAAGTGGTTTCAAGGACAATTCTTTATCTACTATACCTTGCTGCCTTTCTTGCTACTGTTATTGCTATGTAATTCTAACTGTATTGCATTATGGTTTGAAAATATAGTAGGTATTCTTTAAACTTTTTAGCATTTATGTAGAGTTTCTCTGTGATCTAGCATGTCATTCATTCTTATGAATGTTCCACTTGTACTTGAAAAGGTGATAGAAGATTAGTTTGTGACTTTTCAGAGTTGCAGAGTTGGCATACATGAGAGGGAGGATGGGAACCTAGGTTTTCCTGGTTCTAGTAATTTGTATAAGGCAACAATAACGTCATTTGAGAGAACAGTTTCTTATAACATGCTTCAATGCACATGATAAGCAAAAGCAAAAAAAGAGTACCATTAATATAATTACAACTTTCACACCGTGGCATATTCTACTGTATTCCTTCATATTAAGGCTGCTTTTATGAGGGTAATAAATAATTTTCTAAGTGTTTTTTTGAGGGTAGGAAGGAGGGACATATAAAATTGTTTAATATTTTCTATGAACACATTTGCGTTTGACTTGAAGGAACTGGATAATATTCATCTTATTTCCTGAAAATCACCAGATTCACTCTCTTCTATGAGCAGTCATTATGTAAACACTGGATGTCATTTTCTTCAGTGCCCTTACTGCAATCATTAACTGCTTTCTTATTTATAGCTAAATGAAAATATTTTAACCAAAGTTCAATTGCCCTTTGCAGCGAAGTAGATTTTATCAGCAGAGAGAGAGAGAGAGAGAGAGAGAGAGAGAGAGAGAGAGAGACAGACAGACAGACAGACAGACAGAGAGCTAGACAGAGAGACAGAGAGATGGAGGGAGGGAGAGAGAGAGAGAGAGACAGAGAGAGAGAGATGGAGGGAGAGAGAGAGAGACAGAGACAGAGACAGAGAGAGACAGAGAGAGAGAGAGACAGAGAGAGAGAAGGAGGGAGAGAGACAGAGAGAGAGAGACGGAGGGAGAGAAACAGAGAGAGAGAGAGAGAGAGAGAGAGAGAGAGAGAGAGAGAGAGAGAGAGAGAGAGAGAGAGAGAATAGAAAAAAAGTATAGCAGGCATATATTTGTTGAAATCCCCCAAGACCAACCTCTACTATCACTTCCAAAAGGAATGAAGCATCCCATGATTTCTGTGTTAGAAGTAATTTCCACATTTTTGACTTACTCATAGACCATTACTTTGTAACATGCCTATTTAGAGACAGCTAGGTGGCTCAGGGGATAGAGGGCTAGGCCTGGAGTCAGGAATATCTGAGTTTAAATTTGGCTTCAGACACTTATTAGCAGTGTGACCCTGGGCAAATATCTTAATCTCTGTCTTAATCCACTGGAAAAGGAAATGGCAAAGCACACCAGTTTCTTTCTCAAGAAAAGTTCAAAAAATGGTCTATAGAGTCACAAAGAGTTGAACACAACTGAATAACTCAACAACTATAAGCAACATGTCGATTTGCATACATGCCACCTCTTCTACTATTATAAGCTACATTAGGCAGAGACTATCCAAAAATATTATTTCCTAATAATTTGCATGATGTATTGTACCTGTTAGCACATGTGAGTATTAGTTGAATTGAGCAAAACATAATGATAAATTTTTAAAGTCCTATATTAAAAATGAACATATGTTATAAAGGGAAATCAAACAATTCTGTCTCCAGATCTGTCAAACTTTCAGATTATTATGCTATTTTTAAAAATCATCTTTTTTGGAACATATTTTCCTTAGTTTAAAAATATATAGTTTGATATAAATCATAAAACCCATAATAAAAGAAAGATTTTTTTAATAAAAGTTCTTTTATATCATTATGAAAAAATGTAAAACATTTTATTACATTTACTTTGTGTATCAAAAGTTAAATGCCACTTGAAATCTTTGAAAAATAAAGACTTTCCCCCAGCTTAAAAAAAACCTTCCAAAACAATCACAATTTGATGTCATTCAACTTCAAAAAAAATGCATGTAGGATGTGATGAATGATCTAAATTATTCAGATTAAAAACTGGAAAACTAGTGCAAATCACTCATTTATGCATTCATACATATTCAATCTGTTGCTAAACATTGGTCGCTGTCATAGTGGATAGTTGGTCACATGGCAATAAAATGAATATCTTTTCTGAAAGCTTATTAGATGAAATTATGAAAAAAGAAATTAAAGCAACCTTTCTTTTGTTTGGAATTATAGTTTTAAAGTTTAGGATGTCAAAATATGACATCTGCAAGTCAAAATTTAGGATTTCAAAATATGAGACATCAGCAAATCAACACAATTTTTGACAAAGTGTTGATCCCCTAGCTTGCTAGAACTTTTATTTCTATTTTTAGGAGGAAAGATTTTTGTCCAGACTTTGATTTCCACAATCCCAGGCCTCTCAGTGTGGAAAGTCCTTTCACTAGCTTTATTTGTCAACATGTCTACTCAACTTAGAGAATTTCCTGATGCATTAACAAGTTATGTGACTTACAGTCAAACAGCTTATAATTTTGTAAGGTAGAATTTGAATCCAGATCTTACTGACTCCGATTCTGGTTCCATATACTACATTATGCTGTCTCTTTAACACCCATAAAATTTAAATTTGACTTTAAAGAAAAATATTTCTTCTACAATAGTGAAATTAATCCTCTAACTTTAAGGAATTTTAATTTTTCTTGATTTAATTTTTCTCTCTTTTTTATTTTTTAGTTTATATCATTGATTTCCACAATATTTTGAGTTATAAATTTTCTCCCCATTTTCCCTACCCACCACCCCAAAAAATGATCCCACTGGATATCCCCTCTCCCAATCTGCTCTCTCCCATAATTTCCCCCATGTCCCTAAGAATTTCCAGTAGGGCATGGTGGATCTCTATGCCCCAGTGCCTGTATACCTCATTTCCCAGTTATATACAAAATAATAATAATAACAATAATAATAAGTATATATTTTTAAACATTTGATTTTAAAACTTAGGATTCAAGATTCTTTCCCTTCCTCCCTCATCACCCACCCTCACTGGGAAGATAAATAATTCAATATAGGTGATACATGTGTAGCTATGCAAAACATTTTCATAGTGCATATATTGTGAAAGACTGAGTATATTTCCCTCCATCCTATCCTGCCCCCCCCACTTGTTCTATTCTCTACATTGATCCTGTCCCTTTTCAAAAGTTGGTGCTTCCAACTTCCCTCCCCACCCTAGCCTACCCTCCCTTCAATTATCCCCCCTCACTTCCCCTCTACTCTCCTGTAGGGTGAGATACCCTATTTCATGTGTATGTCATTCCCTTCATGAGCCAAATTCAATGAAGGTAAGGTTAACTCATTACCTTTTGCCTTCCTGTTTTTCCCCTCCATTGTAACAACTTTCCCTTGCCTCTTCTATATGACCTAATTTATCCCATTCTGTCTCTTCCCTTCTCCTCTTATTATATTACTCTTTCAACTCTTAATTTCACTTTTTAATTATCATCCCTTCTTATTCAATTGGTCCTGTGACATCTATGTATACCTGTAGACATATATACCCACACACACATGTATTAATATGCCCATACACCCTCCTATATAGACATATATATGCATATATACATACACATGTATATATGTGTTTGTGTATATATATATATATATATATATATATATATATATATATATATATATTTATGTTTCTTTAAAGTAATATCATACTGAGAAAAGTTTCATAGGATACAATTTTCATTTTTCCATATAGGAATATAAGTAGTTCAACTTCGATAAATTTCTTATGACTTCTATTCCCTGTATACCTTTTCATGCTTCTCTTGCTTCTCATATCTGAATGTCAAATTTTCTATTCAACTATGGTTTTTTCAGCAAGAATGCTTGAAAGTCCTTTATTCCACTGAATGACCATATTTCCCCCTGAAACATGATACTCAGTTTTGCTGGGGAGGTGATTCTTGGTTTTAATCCCAGCTCTTTTGACCTCCAGAATATCATATTACAAGCCCTTCTATCCCTCAGTGTAGAAGCTGCCATGTTCTGAGTTATCCTGATTGTGTTTCCACAGTATTGAAATTGTTTCTTCCTGGCTACTTGTAATATTCTCTCCTTAATCTGGGAACTAAAAAACCTGGCTATAATATTACTAGGAGTTTTCTTTTTGGCATCTTTTTCAGGATGTGATTGGTGGATTCTTTCAAACTCTATTTTGCCCTCTGGTTCTAAAACATCAGGGTAATTTTCTTGAGAATTTTTTGGAGGATGATTTGTAGGTTCTTTTATTGATCATGGCTTTCAGGTAGTCCAATAATTTTAAAATTATTTCTCCTGTTTCTATTTTACAGGTCAGTGGTTTTTCCAATGATACATTTCACATTTCCTTCTATTTTTTTTTCCTTTGTTTGGATCTGTTTAATAGTATCTTGATTTCTCATAAAATCACCAGCTTCCATTTGCTCCAATCTAATTCTGAAGGAATTATTCTCTTCAGTGAGCTTTTGAGATTCTTTTTCCATCTGGCAAATTCAGCTTTTTAAGGTATTCTCCTTTTTGAGTCTCTTTTGCCATCTGAGTTAGCCTATTTTTAAAGTGTTATTTTCTTCAGTCAGGTTGTTGACTCTCATTTCATAATTTTCTTGAAGTGTTCTCATTTTTCTTTCCCAATTTTTCCTCCACTTCTCTTATTTTATTTTCAAAATTATTTTTAAGCTCCTCTATGGCTTGTAACCAGCTCATATTTTTCTTGGAAGCCTTTGGTGCAGGAGTTCTGACTTAGCTGTCTTCCTCCAGTTCTATGCTTTGATACTTTTTGTCCCCAAAATAGAAGTATAAAGTTGGAATTCTCTGTTTGCTTTGCTTCCTTTGCTTGCTCATTTTGCCATTTAATTACTTGAATTTTGATCCTTTTGCCACACTAGAACTCTGCTACCAGAAACAGGAGCTGTATCCCAAATGCTAGGGTTTTCACAGCTTCTGGAGCTATTGTGTGGGTGCCCTCTGTGAAGCTTCCACATGCTCTGTCAAACTGTTCATGCACCTCAGGACCTCCACCCTGGACTATCATCCAGATCTAAGTAGGTTAAAGCAAGAGTGATTACCCCTCAGACTGGTTGCTTCATCTCCCTACAATCTGCAGACCAGGAGTTCTGAAGCAGCCACGTGGTGGGCGGCTGCAGGGCTGTGGAGCCTCAGCTGTTTCTCACCCTGGGGTCAAAGGCCGCATCACATTCTCAAATTCCCAGTTCCCAAAGTCCACACTGCACTGACCTCTCACTTTGTCCTTATAATCTATGGGTTGATAATTCTGGAAACCGCCACAGCTGCTGGTCATCTGAATTCCCTTCAGCCTGTGGCTGGTCAAGCTACCCCGAGGCTAAAACCTCAGGCTCACACAGGGCTGGGCTCAGCTCCTAACACCCTGTGCTGGCCACTTCCTGCTGGGTTGTTCTCAGTGGGAGGTTAGCTTCTCTGTGTAATTTTGTGGGTTCTGTAGCTCCGAAGTTTGTCCAAAGTCATTTTTTACATAAATTGGAGGAGGCAGGAGCTGGAACTGTACAGAAGTACTGTTTCTACTCTGCCATCTTGACTCTGCTCCACAAATTTTTCTTTTTCTAAAAAAGTTTATTTTAGACAAATACTAAACTTTAACCACATAATAATAAAAAAATATAAACTTAAATATTAAATGTAAATATAAAATAAGAAAAGAAAAAACATGTCATTTGCATGGCAGAATATAGGGGATGATTTAAAATATATAACAATAACTTATTGTTGGAAGAAAGCCTATATATTAAATACTGTGCACTGAGTTGAAAGTTGTCTAATTTTTTTTTTTGCATTTTTTCTTTTTTTTTCGAAGGGTTAAAGTAGGGCAATTGGGGTTAAGTGACTTGCCCAAGGTCACATGGCTAGTAAGTGTTAAGTGTCTGAGGCTGAATTTGAATTCAGGTCCTCCTGACTTCAGGGCCAGTTCTCTATTCAGTGTGCCACCTAGCCACCACTAAAGTTGTAGGTTTTTTTTTTTTGTTCTTTGATGTTCACTTTTTACTTTGTTCTTTTTTTCCCTCTTGTTCCCCGCTACCCACCACCCTAAGGCTATAATTCAGCATAGGTATATTTTAATATAGGTATTCACACACACACACACATATATACACACACACGCATATATATGTGTATGTGTGTACACACACATGCATACATACATGAACATAAGTTTTACCAAAGAGATTCTACTCCTAATCTTATTTTTATGTTTCTACATATCTCTTTTGTCCTATCTCTTTTAACTTCTCTACTTTACTTCTACCTGCTATCTTGCCCTCCTATTACTTAACCTACCCCCACTCCAGCAATCCCTCCTTTACCTTCCTATACCTTAAATCTGAAACACTCCTATACCCCCTTTTACCTATTCCCTCATCCACCCCTCTCAAGATCCCTCCTTTATCCTCTCCCCCCTCTGTATCCTCTTAAATTTTTTTAAATTTTAGAAAACTCTTATGCTCTTCTAGATGTATATGTATTTCCCCATCTTAAACCAATTCCTGATGAAAGTACATTTCCAGAACTAACGGCCTCCCTCCCCCATCTCATTACTCTTCATTGGTTCTTCCTCTTGCATCTTGTAATGTTAATGGAATTTAAAGATCCCCTTGTATTGCCTTGTTTTTTGCCTTAAGTGTTAAAACCCAGAACTTGGAATCCCACTTGTGGGATGAACTTGTTGATGTGAAAAGAGGGGGGTGAACCGGGAGGAGCTTTTGCCGTGGATTTAGAGAGAGGCCCAAGCAGAGAGAGGCCAGAAGAATTTGTGGGAGCAGCATCATGGAGGCAGAAAGAGAGAGAGAGAGAGAATTGCTGGGAGCCAGTATTGCTGAGAGAGAGAGAGACAGAGAGAGACAGAGAGAGAGAGAGAGAGAGAGAGAGAGACAGGGAGGGTGAGGGCCATTTGGAGCTGCCCAGGACTTTTGAGAACAGCCACCTGGAGCTGCTGAGAAATGAGGAGGCATGACTGTGGTGCCAGTATTTTTTCTGTCTCTTTTGATGTGGTTTTGCCAGATTTATCTGCTGGTAAAGAACAGTGCTGTTGTTGCAGAGGTCCTGGAACATTGCTGTTGGTTCAGAAGCCCTGAAGGAGGATTTCCTTGCGGTATATTCACAGAAATCCTGGAGGAGGGTCTTGATGATGTTTTCAGAAGCCCTGAGACTGTTCTGTAGGCAAAGAGTGAATTGATGTGGATGCTGCCAATGTATATTGTGGCTTAATTAAGCTTTGTCTTTCCAGGAACAGAGATTGCTAGAAATTGCATCAGGTCAAGATGAAGAAAAGACCTCTCCTTGGGTATTGAATGCTGTGATGATATCATAACCTTGTTGTGGCTTTTCATAGATGGCCTTTGTGCTCTCCATTGTCCCTTTTGAGAATGTGCTTGGTGGTAACTGATGATAATTGTAATTTAGTTGTGATTCAGGGGTGGAGTACTTTGCTTTTGGTGCTTTGTGCCTGACCAAATGAATGTACTTTGTTTATTATTAGAGACTAATCTCCACTTGAGAAGAGAGACTTTGTGATTGACTAAATGAATGTACTAGCCAGGGTGGTGTACTTTGACTTTATACTTTGTGATTAAATTGAGAACTTACTAAATGACCGAGTTATCCTGTATTTTGATATTCTCTTTTCTGTGAATGTTTTGCTTAATTTGTTACTGAATATATGGAGTTACTATGCTTGTAATTCTGAACCTGGAAGTTGCTTTTGCTTGGTGTTACAGCATCCCATTTGTAAAGATAATCACTGTTTTAGCTCTTCTTGTATGGTTTTGCTTTTTAAAGTCATATCATGGGGGTGGCTAGGTTGCACAGTGAATAGAGCACCAGATCTGGAGTCAGGAGGACCTGAGTTCAAATCCAGCCTCAGACACTTAACACACACACACACACACACACACACACACACACACACGCTAGCCATGTGGCCTTGGGCAAGTCACTTAACCTCAACTGCCCTACCTCTGCCCTCCAAAAAGCAAAAAATGAAAACAAAGTCATATCATTCTCATGTTTACCTCAATCTTTCTTATAAGGTACCTAATTAGCAATAACAATCTCTGACATATATTTTACATTTTCTGTAAACAAAAGGAAAACATTCCATCCTTATTGAGTCTATTGTAATTGATCATTGGTAGGTACCTTACATTTCTCTTTTCTTTTGTATGTCATATCTTCTGTTGAAATCAGGTTTTGTTTTTGTTTTAACAGAGTCCTGAAATTTGGACAGTTGATAAAATGTCTATTTTTTTTTAATTCAGAATTATGCTTAGGTTTTTTTGGGTATGATATTTTTGGCCAGAATCCCAGTTCTTTTGCTCTTCAATATATAGTGTTCCAAGACCTGTGATTTTCAGTGTCACCAATGCTAGATCTTGTCTGATTCTAATTGTGGTACCATCATATGTAAATTATCCTTTTTTGTTGCTCATAATATTTTGTCCTTGATTTGAGTGTTTCAGAATTTAAATATAATATCCATGTGAGTTTCCCTAGTAGGATCTCTTTCAGGTGGTGATAAGTGATTTTATTTTCTATTTTTACTTTCCCTCTTGTTCTATTGCTTCACAACAATTTTCCTTAATTGTTTCTTGCATTATTGTTTCAAGATTCTTCTTTTGATCAGCACTTTCATGTAGTCCACTTATTTTAAGCTCTCCTCTCTTCTTGATCTGTTCTCTAGATGCATTATTTTTTTTTCTTATGAGATGTTTCACATTTTCTTCTATTTTTCTTCATTATTCATATATTTTTAAAAAAAATTCTTCATGGGAGGTGGAGTCAAGATGACAGAGTAGAAGCAGGATCTCCCCACTGCTCTGGCTTCGACCTTCCCCGATCCATGTAAAAAGGGGTCTCTAAACAAACTTTGGAGCTGCAGAACCCACAAAATGACAAAAAGAAGGTAGCCTCCCACTGAGGACAGACAGCCCAGCAGGCCAGCAGGAATTGGCCAGCACAGTGGTCTGGGAGCCAAGCCCAGCCCCACACCAAGGCTTTAGCCCCCGGTTGGGCCTGACCAGTCGGGGGCCAGAGGGACCCCAGATCAGCTGCAGCTGTGGCCATTTCCAGATTTATCAACACATAGATGCTATGGACAAAGTGAGAGGTCAGTGCAGTCTGGACTTTGGGACCCAGTAAGTGGGAGAGCATGGCTTTTGCCCCCGGGGCGAGAAGCCACTGAGACATCTGGCACAGTCAACAAGCGCCATGTGGCAGCTTCAGCTCCTGACCCACAGAGTGTAGGGAGACCAAGCACTAGTCTTAGGGGTAATCACTCTTGCTTTAACCTTCTTGGATCTGGATTGCACTCTAGGGCGGAGGTCCTGGGGCATGTGTCCAGCTTGACAGAGCATGTGAGGACCTCAGAGAGGGCACCCATTTAATACCTCTGGCAGCTGAGAAAACCCCAGTGCCTGGGACAAAAGCTCCCCTGTCTGGTGGCAGAGTCCTACTGTGGCAAAAAGCCCAGGAGTCAAGTGACTGAGGGGTGACATGACCAGGCAAAGGAAACAAAGCAGACAGAAGATTTCAAAATTAGACTCCTATTTTGGGGACAAAAAGGAGCAAAGCATGGAACAGGAGGAAAACAGTGAAGTCAGAACTCCTGCACCAAAAGCTTCAAAGGAATATATGAACTGGTTACATGCCATAGAGGACCTTAAGAAGCAGATAAGAGAAGTGGAAGAAAAATTGGGAAGATAATTGAGAACAATGCAAGAAAATTATGAAATGAGAGTCAACAGCCTGACTGAGGAAAATAACACCTTAAAAAATAGAGTAACTCAAATGGCAAAAGAAGCTCAAAAAGGCAATGAGGAGAAGAATGCCTTAAAAGTCCTCATTTGCCAGATGGAAAAAGAATCTCAAAAGCTCATTGAGGAGAACCATTGCTTCAGAATTAGATTGGAGCAAATGAAAGTTAATGACTTTATGAGAAATCAAGATGCTGTTAAACAGATCCAAACAAATAAAAGAATAGAAGGCAATGTGAAATATCTGATGGGAAAAACCATGGACCTGGAAAATAGATACATGAGAGATAATTAAAAAATTATTGGACTACCTGAAAGCCATGATCAAAGTAAGAACCTAGAAATCATCCTCCAGGAAGTTCTCAAAGAAAACAGCCCTGATGGTTTAGAACCAGAGGGCAAAATAGAGGTTGAAAGAATCCACCTATCACCTCCTGAAAAAGATCCCAAAAAGAAAACTCCTAGGAATATTATAGCCAGGTTCTCGAATTCCCAGATTAAGGAGAGAATATTACAAGTAGCCAGGAAGAAACAATTTGAATATTGTGGAAACACAAACAGGATAACCCAGGATCTGGCAGCTTCTACACTGAGGGATCGAAGGGCTTGGAATATGATATTCTGGAGGTCAAAGGAGCTGGGATTAAAACCAAGAGTCACCTACCCAGCAAAACTGAGTATCATGTTTCAGGGGGAAATATGATCATTCAGTGCAATAGAGGACTTTTAAGAATTCTTGCTGAAAAAACCATAGTTGAATAGAAAATTTGACATTCAGATGCAAGAAGCAAGATAAGCATGAGAAGGTAAACAGGGAAGAGAAATCATAAGGAACTTATAAAAGTTGAACCATTAACATTTCTACCTGGAAAAACAATAATTGTAACTTATGAAGCTTTTCTCAGTAGTTGAAGGGAATACACACACACACATATTTATATATGTCTATATATTAGGGTATATGGGCATATGAATACGTATGTTAAAGTGTGTATATATGTTTACAGATATTCATAGAGAGAGGGCACAGGACCAATTTAGCAGGATGGGATAATACTTAAAAGGTGAAATTAAGAGGTGAGAAAGGAATATAATGAGAGGAGATGGGAAGAGACAGAATGGGGTAAACTATCTCATACAGAAGAGGCAAGGGAAATGGTTACAATGGAAGGGAAGAATAGGAAGGCAAAAGGGAATGTGTGAAACTTATTCCCATTGATTTTGCCTTGAGGAGGGACTAAAATACACACTAAATAGGGTAACTCACCCTCCAGGAGAGTAGGGGAGGAAGGGGATGAGAGGGGGCATGATGGAAGGGAGGGCAGGCTGGGGGTGAGGGAAGTTGGAAGCACCCACTTTTGAAAAGGGACAGGATCAAAGTATAGAATAGAGCAAGTGGTAGGTGGGATAGGAGGGAAGGAAATATAATCAGTCTTTTATAATATATCTACTATGTTATTTTTTTGCATTAGCCACACATGTACAACCTCCACTGAACTGCTTATTTTCCCAGTAAGGGTGGGTGACAAGGGAGGAAGAGAATGAATCTGGAATTCAAAGTTTTAAAATGAAATATTCAAATACATATGTATATATACATATATACCATTATTAATACTATTTTACATGTAATTGGGAAATAAGTTATACAGGCACTGAGGCATAGAGATCCACTGGAAAATTTGAAAGGGGTATGGGAGAAAATATGGGAGAGAGCAAATTGAAGGAGGGAATATCCTGTGGGACTGCTATTTTGGGGCGGTGGGTAGGGGAAAATGGGGAGAAAATTTGTAACTCAAAATCAGGCAGAAATAAATGATGTAAATCAGAAGTTAATAAAGCATTTGAAAAAGAAAAAAAATTGATAGAAGAGAAAAAAAAATTCTTCATTTCTTATAACTTTGCTGACTTTGCCTAGCCCAATTCTGATTTTCAGAGTCATCTTTTTTTAAGATTCTGGAACTTCATCTTTGATTGGCTGACTTTATTCTCATAATCTTTTTTTCCCTCATATTATTCTTATGTTTGTTTAATTTTTCTTCAATCTCTGTCATTTGACTTTAAAAGTCTATTTTTAAGTTCTTCTAGGAATTATTTTTTGGAATGTTACCATTTGATAATTTTCTTTGGGCTAGAAGACAATTTCTTTGTTTCTGAAGATTAACCCCAATCTTTTGTATTTCCATAGTAGCTCTCTATGGTTGGATTTTTTTTCCTTTGCCTGTGTATTTTTTTGGTCATAATTTAGTTTTATAATCATCCTGGGATATGAAAGATGTTGCCTCTTGTCTCTGATCATCTTCAGTTCTCCCCTCTGACTTTGAACTCAATCCAACACTTTCAGGCTTATGTAAGTGCCCACAGTCAGAGACATCCCCACCCCACTGCTTCTGTACTTACCAGTTATGTTCAGCACAAGTGGGTCTGGTGTTCCTTGTCAGCAGAAGTTCTTTAGATCTTCCCCAGGTCTGATGCCCCAGTCTCCTCATTGTCCTTGAGGAAAAAGTACCTGAGGTGTGGCAGAGTCAATCTCTCAATCCAGCTGATTCTAGGGCTTGTTGTTCGTCCTTTAAGCAATTTGCTGCTTATTGTTAAAACTGACCCTAACCTGGAAGTGATTATTTTTCTGTGAACGCGAAAATCTTGAGAGCTTGAAATTTTCTGACCTACTACACCATCTTCCCAGAATCCTCATCAAGAATTTTTCAATAATATTTCTAGCCATGTTTGATGTTAAAGAGGAAAACTTCTATATGCTCTATCAAACATCTTGAGTGGTTATCTGTATATTGTATACATCTATTATATGTATTTATACTGTGTATTGCAACAAAATCATAGTGTCAATTCAACAGCAGTGTTTTGCATGGATCTAATGCATTGTAGGAACTTAATAAATGCTTCTCATCTTGGCATTCTTAGGTTTTAAAAATCTGTCAAAATAGATTTTCTACTCCACGTGTTATCAGGCATCAAGTTCTCTTTAATTGAGCCAAGAGGGAAACATTTTTTTTAGCCAATCAGCAAGCTCACTATGCCTTTAAATAGAGAGAGAAATTTCACCATTTGTAAAGGTCAAAGGCCCAGTCAGAGAGAACACTTTGAGAAGGTAAACCTTTGCACCTATTCCAGAGGGCAACAAGGGGAAAGGAGAATGAAATTAGAGCCAGTGTTATATATTTCTCTCCCTCCAACCAACAAATTGGTTACTAAAGAGACTGCAGCATTGGGAGATAGACTTAAGCAGGAGTAGAAAGAGATATAGCACAGGTAAACACAAAATCTCCTAAGAAAAAATGAGGCCAAACCTCTGTTCTCTTTCCCACTGTCTGGCAAATGATAAACCTTGAGGTTAATATCCTAAGGGAGCTGAAGGGAATAGGCAGCTGTCTTCCACATAGTCATGGAGGTTTCAATCATATGGACATCTTTGTCTTCATTTTTATTTTTTCCTGATCTTTGACAAATGGGTATTGTGAATTGGTTATTACTGGATCGCTATGTGAGTTTCAGAGATCTAAAGTTCCCATCACAGGTCTCAGCAGAGATTGTCATCAGTTGCTGAGTCCAATAAAGCCAGTGTCAGTAGCCAGAGGTATGTGGAGGCGATGAGAGTAGTAGTATCTTAGAAATGGACCTGACCAAGCAGAAATATTGTAAGCATTGCAAAGAATGGAGGGATTGCAAGGTTTTGACTTGTACCACTATCAAAACAATAAAACCGACCAGAAGATCTTTTCATCCAGCAAAAGGGCATACCCAGAGGGGCAAAATAAAACCACCAAAAAGAGGACAACTTATCTAATTATATTCAACGGAGATCTTCACATAAAGTGGGAAAAGTACTTTTAGTGCCAAGTTTTAAGAGGTTCCCCTTTCCCACAAAACTTCCTATAAATGTTTCTTATTCTCCTTATATTTTTAATTTGAACTTATTGTCCTTAAGGACCTTGCGTATGGAAGGGGATAGATAGGACACCCCCAATATAAGAGGAATGTTTTATACCAAATGTTCTTAGTATGCTACCATTGATAATTCCTGTTAAAAACAAAAAACAGCGAATCTGGTTGACTCTAATTGGGAAGCATATCAGTGGGGACTTATAGGACAGAATTAGAAATCTAATTACTCACAGTTATGACTAGAACCCTAAGAGTAATAGCAGCTATTCTCTGAGGACCTGTCCAGGCAATGCATTTGAGAGTCAGCAAAGTGCATTCAATCTAGCACAAAGACCAGTATTATTTAGTAGAGAGAACCTGAATACATACAAAATAATCATGTAGTAATTAATTCATTGCCTATGGCAACACATGAGAGAAAAAAAACACAAAAAATTTCAACTAAAGTCCACCTAAAAGACTACTTATATGTAATGGCTTTCCATTCTAGAAATTATAATTGCCAGAGTAAAGCATTTGGAATTTATCCAGTAGGTAATAAAGAGCCTTTGGGATTTGGGAGCAGGTAGATAATATGATTAACATAGGCTGAAGGAAGTTTAGTCTTCCTGTACAACATAGCATGGTACCTGACATATAATCAGTATTTAATTAATAAATGCTTTTACTTAATTTATTAATTACTATACAGGAAGAATTGGACAGGAGAAAGACTTTATGTAAGAAGAGTTCAATAGCCCAAGTATGAGGTGGTTAAAAAGACTGACCTAGGATTATGGCAATGTACATGGAAATGAAGGAGTGGAACATGGATGAAAAAGGTAGAACTTGGTAGCTGTTTGGAAATAATAGTTACTGATTAGAGGAGATTAGCTCTGACTCCAACTTATGTAACAAATGACTGAAAGAATTTTGTCCATTGGTAGAGTTCTGGAAGATGGAGTTTAGATAATTGAGGGATACAGTGGTAGATTTGGGAATCATTGCAAAATGCAAGAATGATTAAATTCATGAGAGTGAATAAATTTTCTCTGGGAGAGTGTAGACAGAGATAAAAGAATAGACACACATGAAGTCAGGGCAAAAATTAGAACCATTGAAGGAAATAGAGAAATGACTTTCAGAGCACAAAGTAGAGAAGTAGGACAGTGTGCTATCATTAAAGATAGTGGAAAAGAGTTCTCAGAAAGATAGTGGTCAAAATAGTAGAAAGCAGTAGATCAGACTAGAAGAAAAATACTTTGAAAAAGCCTTTGCATTGGAAAATTAGCTGTAAGTTCATTTCTGGTAAAGTGGGAGGGATGGACAAAACATTACAGTGCAATAAAAAGAGCCAAACAATAAGGGAACAAACACTGAAAACAGGCAATCAAAAGAAACTGTAGAATGTTTCCAAAAAATTAATTAAATTAGTTTTGAATTCAAGTCTTCCTGACTCCAGACATAGTGACCTATACACTGTGCCAGCTAACTACCCTAGATTGGAAAATGCTTTTTTTCTTAGTGAATCTATCTTTCTCTCTGGATTTTCATAGGAATCACTTTTGAATTTCTTTCATCCTTTCAGTTCATACTAATGTGTTTATTTGTTTAACCATGATTAGCTCAAAACATATGAGCTAGTGTTATTTCATTAATTATATATTAAACTTTTAAAGAATGGTTCCTCAAGGAACATGAGGCTACAAGCAGAGCTCAAGTTATGTTGGGTCCTCCCAAATTGGACAGCCATTGTAGTCAGAGAAAAATTGCTCCTCTCTTCAAGGATCAGCCTCATTTACTGTGGAGAAGCACCTTATCAGAAATAAAGATGAGATAATCAGATGTTCAGAGAATACAACCTTTAATACTTTTTGTACATTTCTGATGTGATTGTGGAAAAGTATGGAAAAATGAGGAAGGTAATAGGAAACATATATTAATGAACATTAATTTATTTGCTGTTACTATTTTTGTCAGATTTTGTTGTATTCCTCACAAATACAAATTCCTTGGAGAAACTAAAACATCTATTCAATGATGGTAATTGTTTCAAATTCTGGAGAAATAATTTCTGCCCTCAAAGTTGTCACATTCCATTGACGTGCTTGTTCATCATGGATGATTTATTTAAGAAAAGAAGCAAAATGTGTTGGATGAGTCAAGCAGCTAATTCACTAAACCAAAATTAAATTGGCTATCTTAAAGGCAGGAAATTGATGTTTTGCAGTTATATTTTGATCTTTTTATTCTTAGAATATTGATGCTCAGCTTGGGGTTAATGTGGTACAGAAATATGCAGTGGTAGTATAGACAACAAACTTCCCATAGTATGTTTTCCAAAAGGCCCCTTCTTTTTGAAATGCCCTTTTCATTTGTACCTGCTGAAGTCATTTATATACTTGAGAGTCAAAATCAAGTGTAAAGTCTTCTATGTTCACTTGAGTGACTTCTATCTCTTTTGAAATTCTTTTGCTTTTTCCTTCTAATCACTCTTAGGACATTTTATCGCACACTGCCTTGTTTTGTAGTGATTGCACACATATCATCTAGCTTACACTAGAAGGGAAACTCCTGGAAAGCAGATATCACATGGAACTTTTCTTTTTCTCCTCCCCAGACCTAGGATAGTGACACACTGAGAATATCCTTAATTTTTGTAGGAAGAGTAAAGGAATATCATCAATATTATTTTCCTTTGTCCAGAATAAATTGTCATTTTCCTTGGCTGAGCAAGCAGCTTAGAAACAGTGAAGAAAATAGTACATTAAAACTTCATTTTGATAGAAGGACCTGAATGTTGTGATAGTATGGGGTATTCATTTAAAACATCACATATGGTAATTCATTTTTTATACTGATGGCAATAATTTAAATATTTGTAAGAATAGTATTTTCAAGCTGACTTACTAAATTTGTTTTTAAGATCTTCATCAGATAACTATTTCCTAGTATATCAGATTTCTCTGTTGAGTAGCTCATGATCAGTAATGATGGGGAATATATGACAAGATAAATTTTTAAATATGAAACTAAGAAAAATGGCCTCAATATTTTTTACAAAGTCTTTTGTATATACTTCTGAAAGGTTAAATTATGGCAAGGAAGGATCAAGATTATTTTGAAAGGGACTGTGTTTAGTGTATTTTGAGGTTTAGAAAAACATTATTAGACTTGATTTTTGCTTTCATTGACATGATTGAGATCTTAAATAATAATCTACAATAACAGATTATATTATTTGAATTAAAATATAGGTTACCCCAAACTGCTATTTTTGATGAGGTACATTTTTTTTGTGTGTTCAATATCCTTAATCTGCTTAATAATGATATGCTTATAAAGCTCACAGTGAAACTGAGATCAGGCAGTTCTCTGGTTAAATGGATCCATGTAAAGAGGCTAAAAAGATAACTTTAGTAAGAGTCTAAATGTATAAATATGTACATGATTGGATTAGTTTTAATATATATAAGATCACTTATTTGTCACATGTCATAATATTTACCAGGGAAATAATGAAGATAATCATAACAACTAATTAAATAAGGCAAATCAAAATTTAATCAAACTTCCACTTTAAATTACATGGGTATATTGTTTTAAAGTGTTTAAGAAGGACCTGCATTGGTTAAATAATTGCCAGAATGTGTTTTCTCTGTTTTACTTATTCCTATTTCCTTTCTGTTCTTTCTTGGATTATTTTTTCTTTTTTTCCCCAGAATTTTTTATTTATTTTTAGTTTACAACATTCATTTCCATAAGATATTGAGTTACAAATTTACTTCCCATCTTCCCCCTACCCCCCACCACAAAATGGCAAGTATACTGAATACCCCCTCCTTACCCCACTCTGCCCTCTCTTATATCCTCCCATCCTCCCGTTTCTCTCTTTCCCCTTACTTTCTTGTAGGGAAAAATGGAATTCTATGCCCCATTGCCTGTATATCTTATTTTCTGCTTGCATATAAAAACAATTTTTTAACATTTGTTTTTAAAACTTTGAGTTCCAAATTTTCTTCCATCTTCCCTCCTCACCCACTCTCACTGGGAAGAAAAGCAATTCAATAGAGGTTATACATGTGTAGCTATGCGAAACATTTCCATAGCATTCATATTGGGAAAGATGAACTATATTTCCCTTCATCCTATTATGCCCCCAATTTATTCTTTCTCCTCTGAACCTGTCCCTTTTCAAAATTGAATGCTTCTGACCACACTCTCCCCCAATTTGCTCTCCCTTTTATCATTTCCCCCTTTTATCCCCAATTCCCTTCTTTCCATATGGTAAGATACCCAATTGAGTTTTTATGTTTTTCCCTCCTTAAGCCAAGTCCAATGAAAATGAGATTGACTCATTGCTTTTTACCTCCTTTGTAACAACTTTCTCTTGTCTTTTATGTGAGATAATTCATCATATTATATCTCTCCCTTTCTCCTCCCAATACATTCCTTTTTCACCTCTTTATTTTTAGATATCATGACTTCATATTCAATATACCCTGTGCCCTCTCTCTATGTATACATTTACACTCATGTATACACGCATATATACACACATACCCCACTATGCATACATATATGTATATATACATAAAGATATATACATACATTCATGTGTTTGTGTGTGTATTTCCTTCAACTTTATTAATACATAGAAAGTCTCATGAGTAACAAATATCAATGTAGAAATTTCCATGTAGAAATGCAAATAGTTCAAAATTAAATTTTTTTTTTATTATTTCTCTTTCCTGTGTATCTTGTCATGCTTTTCTTGCTTCTTGTATTTGAAAGCCAAATTCCCTGTTCAGCTCTGGTCTTTTCATCAGAAATGATTGAAAGTTCTCTATTTCATTGAATATCCACATTTTCCCCTGAAGTATTATACTCAGTTTTACTGGGTAGTTTATTCTTCATTTTACTTCTAGTTCCTTTAACCTGTGGAATATCATATTCCAAGTCCTTCAGTCCATTAATGTAGAAGCTGATAGATGCTGTGTTACCATGATTGTGTTTCCACAATATGCAAATTGTTTTTTTTTTCTGACTGCTTATAGTATTTTCTACTTGATCTGAGAATTCTGGAATTTGGCTATAAGATTCCCAAGAGTATACATTTTGGGATCTTTTTCAAGAGGCATTTGGTGAACTCTTTCAATTTCTATTTTACCCTCTGGTTTTAGAATATAAAGACAGTTTTCCTCAACAACTTCTTGAAAGTTAATGTCTACATTATTTATTTTTGTAGTTTATTGTTTTTATTTTTTAGTTTACATCATTCATTTCCACAAGATTATAAGGTTACAAAATTTTCTTCCCATTTTTCCCCTACCCACCAAGCCAAAAGAGTAATCCCACTGAATATCCCCTCCCCCAATCTGCTCTCTCCTTTGTCTTCTCCCATTCCCCCTCTGACTTTCCAGTAGGGCGTGGTGGATCTTTTTGCCCCAGTGCCTGTATATCTTATTTGCCAATTACATGTAAAATAATAATGATAATAATATATATCTTATAACATTTTATTTTAAACCTTTGAATTCTAGTTTCTTTCCCCACCCCCCTCATCAGCCATGCTTACTGGGAAGGTAAGCAATTCAATATAAGTTGTACATGTGTAGCTGTGCAAAACATTTCCATAATAGATATATTGTGAAAGACTGACTATAGTTCCCCCCATCCCAATCCTACCCCAACTTGTTATTTTCTCTATTTTGATCCTGTCCCTTTTCAAAAATGGGTGCTTCCAACTTCCCTACCCCCAGTGTGCCCTCCCTTACATCATCCCCTTCTCATCACCTTCCCCCTACTCTACTGTAGGGTAAGCCACCCTATTTAGTGTGTATGTCATTCCCTTGCTGAGCCAAATTCAATGAGAAAAAGGTTGACTAATTCCCTTTTGACTTCTTCTTCTTCTCCTCCATTGTAACAGCTTTCCCTTGCCTCTTCTATATGAGATAGTTTACCCTATTCTGTCTCTCCCCATATCCTTTCATTATATTCTTCTCACACCTCTTAATTTCACCTTTTAATTATTATCCCTTTCTATTCAACTGATCCTGTACACTCTGTCTATTTGTACTTGTACACATATATACACATACTCACATATGAATTCATACATCCATATATATATATATACCCCCCGATATAGACACACACACACACACTCACACACACACACACACATATATTCCCATACTGAGAAGAGTTTCATAAGTTAAATTTTATCAATTTTCCATGTAGGAATGTAGATGGTTCAACTTTGATAAGTTCCTTATGATTCCTTTTCCCTGTTTACCTTCTCATGTTTCTCTTGCTTCTTGTATCTGAATGTCAAATTTTCTATTCAACTCTGGTTTTTTCAACAAGAATGGCTGAAAGTCCTCTATTCCATTGAATGACCATATTTTCCCATGAAACATGATACTCAGGTTTGCTGGGTAAGTGATTCTTGGTTTAAATCCCAGTTCCTTTGACCTCCACAATATCATATTCCAAGCCCTTTGATCCCTCAGTATAGAAGCTGCCACATCCTGTTTTATCTTGATTGTGTTTCCACAGTATTCAAATTGTTTCTTCCTGGCTGCTTGTAGTATTTCCTCCTTCATCTGGGAACTCCAGAATCTGGCTATAATATTTCCAGGAATTTTCTTTTTGGGGATCTTTTTTTCAGGGGTTATTGGTGGTTTCTTTCAACCTCTATTTTGCCCTCTCGTTCTAAAACATCAGGGCAATTTTCCTTGAGAATTTCTTGGAGGATGATTTCTAGGTTCTTTCTTTGATAATGACTTTCAGGTAGTCCATTAAGGTTTAAATTATCTCTCCTGCATCTATTTTCCAGGTCAGTGGTTTTCCCAATGAGATATTTCACATTGCCTTCGATTTTTTCATTAGTTTGGATCTGTTTAATAGTATCTTGATTTCTCGTATAGTCACTAGCTTCCATTTGCTCCAGTCTAATTCTGAAGGAATGAAGAATCATTGAGCTTTTGAGATTATTTTTCCATCTGGCAAATTCAGCTTTTTAAGGCATTCTTCTCCTCATTGTCTTTTTGAGCCTCTTTTGCCATTTGAGTTAGTCTATTTTTAAGGTGTTATTTCCTTCAGTCAGGATGTTGACTCTCATTTTGTAATTTTCTTGCTTCATTCTCATTTCTCTTCCCAATTTTTCCTCCATTTCTCTTATTTCATTTCCAAAATCATTTTTTAAGCTCCTCTATGGATTGTAAATAGCTTGTTCTTTTCTTGGAATCTTTTGGTGCAGGAATTCTGACTTCTCTGTCTTCTTCCTGTTAGATGCCCTGATCCTTTTTGTCCCCCAAAAAGAAATCCAGAGTGAGACCTCTGTGCTTGCCTTGCTTCCCTCGTTTGCTCATTTTGCCACTCAATTACTTGAAGTTTGAGTTTTCTTTTTTCCACAGTAGAACTCTGCTACCAGAGGGGGGAGCTTTATCCCAATCACTAGGGTTTTCTCAGCTGCTGAAGCCATTAGTTGCATATCTTCTCTGAAATCTCCACACAATGTGACAAACTGGTCATGTACCCAAGGATGTCCACCCTAGACTGCAATCCAGATCCAAGCAGTTTAAAGCATGAGAGATTAACCCTCAGACTAGTCGCTTGATCCCCCTGAAATCTGCTGACCAGGAGCTCTGAAGCAGCCACGTGGCAGCAGCTGCACTGTTGAAGCACATCAGCCACTTCTTCCTCCAGTGGGTAAAGGCCTGACCACACTCTTGAACTCCTGGTTCACAAAGTCCACACTGTACTAACCTCTCACTTTGTCCTTAGTGTCTATGGGTTGATAATTCTGGAAACTTCCACAGTTACTGGTGATCTGAAGTCCCTCTACCTGGAGGCTGGTTGTGGCCATCCTGAGGCTAAAACCTCTGCCTTGAGTGGGGCTGGGCGTGGATCCCAATATCCTGTGCTGACCACTTCATGCCAGCCTACTGGGCTGTCTTCAGTGGGAGGTTAGCTTCTCTGTTTCATTTTGTGGGTTCTATAGCTCCTAAGGTTGTTCAGAGTCACCTTTTACAGGAATTGGAGGAGGTGAAAGTGGGAAACCTGAGGAAGTCCTGTTTCTACTCTGTCATCTTGACTCTGCTGCCTCTACATTCTTTTTTTACGATAGCTTTCTGATAGTCCAATATTTTAAAAGTTATTTTTCCTGTTTTTTTCGATGAGATTTTTCACATTGTCTAGTATTTTTTCATTCTTTTGGATTTGTTTTATATCTTGATTTCTCATGAAGTCATTAACTTCCATTTTGTCCAATCTAAATTTGTAGGAATCATTTTCTTCAGTGCGCTTTTGAACTTCTTTTTTTTTTTCATCTGGACAATTCTGCTTTTTAAGGCATTCTTGTTCTCACTGGCTTTTTGGACCTCTTTTACCATTTCAATTAGTCTATTTTTAAGGTGTTATTTTCTTCAGTATTTTTTTTGGGGGGGTCTCCTTTAGCAAGCTGTTGACTCTTTTTTTCAGGATTTGTGTGCATCACTCTAATTTCTCTTACAAAATTTTCCTCTACTTTTATTACTTGATTTTCAAAATCATTCTTGAGCTCCTTCATGTCCTGTGACCAATTCATATTTTTCTTGGAGGCTTTTGATGCAGAAGTTTTGACTCTGTTGTCTCCTTCTGGTTATATATTTTGATCTTCTTTGCCACCAAAGAACAATTTTATTGTCTAATTTCTCTTCCTCTGTTTGACCATCTTGCTAGCCGAATACTTGAATTTTGAGTTCTTTGCCACAATAGAACTCTGCGTCCAGAGTAGAGAATGCTTTGTCCCAATGAGTTTGAACAGCTATTGTCAGAGCTACTTCTAGGCACCTGCCTCAGAAATGTGGGGAGGATTCCTTCACCACATCCAGCACAAGCTCTGCCATACCAGCACTCCTCGTCATCCCAGGACTGCCACCCAAGACTGTGCCCCAGATCCAAGCAGGGTAAAACAAAAGAATGCTTCTTCAGCACCAAAAAAGAGATTCCTCCAATTGCCCTCTGATCAACTGTTTCCTCTCCTCACTATCTGTGGGCCTGGAGCTCCAGGAATCAGCTGCCCTGCTTTCACAACCACCACCATCTCCACACTCAGGGAGTAGGGGCTGGACCATGCTCCTCTCTCACCCAGGTCCAAAAGAATTTCCCCATTGACCTTTTTTCCCTTCTTTTTTGGCATTTGTGGGTTGAGAATTCTGGAAACCACCACAGCTGCCAGCTATTAAGCCCCCTGAGGTCTTCTCTGGACAATCTGTACCAGCAGGGCCCATGTGGAACTGCTCTCCACTCCCAGTCTGGTGCAATAGAACCTTCCTTCTCAGTCTGACAGACTTGCCTTCAGCTAGAGATGTGTTTCACTCTGTCATTCAGTGGCTTCTGTAAGTCTAAAATCTGTTTACAATCAATTTTTATAGGTATTGGAGGTGGTTGGTGTATGAACTCAAGCAAATTCCCACTTTTACTCCATCATCTTGCCTCTACCCACTTTCCTGGATTAATTTAAACCTATAAATCTTGAACTCTAAATGTTTTTTTTTTGTTTTCTACCACTATATGGAAAAATGGCCTCTTTATGTGTAATTGTGAACTCTTCATCACCAAATTCTTTGTGGGCACTCTTTATTGTCAGAAGCCTTTATCTCAATTGTCATTTTTTTTCTTAATTTCTGTGTTATTTTCCACTTTTGTCATTTGTCACTTTCAGAAATGCTCCCCTCTTAAAATCCTCCTATTGCTTTTGTATCCATATGCTGTATTCCTACCTCTGTGAATCCTGCAACCCCACTACTGTCTTTATAAAAAAAATTGTATCTTTGCTTTTACTTCATCTGCATGTTGAAATATACCCCTCCTAGACCCAGACATATACCCTATAAATACCCATACACACAGATGTTTGCACGCACTTATATGTGTATGCTATATATATATATATATATATATATATATATATGCCTTTTTATGATTAAAAAGAAAAAGTAGTTCAGCTTCTTGAATCAAAATGTCAGCAGAATCTGACAGTTAAAAAAATTGACAATGAAGAAAATTAGAACATTTTACATGATACTATGAGTTTTTGTTGTCTACAATTAGATTTTCCATCTAAGTATGGAAGAATTTTAATCTAACACTCAAAGTTGCCATACATCTCTACATTTCTTTGTGGGCTTTTTTAATGTTCTTCTTTGTATTAAAATGACTCAATTACTGCTTCCCCCCCATTTCTTTCTTTCTGCCTTTCTTTCTTAGCTTGTTTCTTCCTTCCTTCCTTCCTTCCTTCCTTCCTTCCTTCCTTC
>NW_027187332.1:7575904-7629987 GCF_028583685.1 Petaurus breviceps papuanus | reverse complement strand
TCTCTCTTTCTTTCTTTCTTTCTTTCTTTCTTTCTTTCTTTCTTTCTTTCTTTCTTTCTTTCTTTCTTTCTTTCTTTCTTTCTTTCTTTCTTTCTTTCTTTCCTTCCTTCCTTCCTTCGTTTCTTCCTTCCTTTCTTTCTTTCCTTTGCAAAGAACGGCAAGAATATCATTTTAGCTAGACATAAAGTATGTAGAGAAGAATCATATGTAGTTAGACTAGAAAGTTAACATGAGGCAAGACTATGAATGACTATAAATGGTCCATAAAAGAGTTTATATTTGATCAAAATGATTTTTTATCTGAAATTTATGGAGGATGTATGTGTGTGAAATGAACTTTAGGAAAATAACTTTGGAACTTACATAGAGTATCAACTGGAGTGGAGAAAAATGGGATACTGAGAGACAAATAAGAGAGCAAATTCAATTGTTCAAGTGAAAGGTAATGAGGATAAGGAAGTGAAAATTGTGAGTGAAGAGAGGGCCATATATTTGAGAGATAAGTTACAGATAGATAGTGTGGATGAGATCTGGCAATTATTTGTCTATATGAGATGAATGAGAGTAAAGAGTGAAGAATAAGAGAAACATAGCAAACCTGGGTAACAGGAAAGATGATGGTACTTTGTACGAAATAAGTGAATTTAAGAAAAGTGATAACCTTGGAGAAAAGATAATGAGTTCTCTTTGGGTCATATTGACTTTGAGATGTCAGGATATCTGGTTCAAAATGCCTGACAGGAAATTTATGATATAAATTATTAGGTTGATTTTTAGGGGACCCAAACCTCTTTTCAAAAATTGTCTTCACTTTTCCCTACTGAAGACTCAAACTCCAGAAAAATCTTCTCAGTCACCTAAATATGCACTGACCAGAAGTTAAAAATTAAAAGTAAAGAAAAATAAGAGAAAAGGGGGGAGAAGTAGGTGAAGTGAAGAGGATTATTTTTAATTAAAGGAATTGTTTTCCATTCATTGTCCCTTCCTTTCTCTTATCCATGAAAAAAGTTGTGTTTTAATCATTGTATTTCATGCCATTCTTGTTCATATATAGCAGCATACTTATTAACCATAGGCCTCCTAATTGCTCTTTGGGTCACTCACAGTTTAGTGTATTCTGATATGACAATCTATTATTCACAGTCATAGGGCAAAACTCTGAGATCACTAGTAATAAAAGGAGAGATTTTTATGTTGGGGAGTACATTGGGGTAGTTATAGGGCCACAGAAAATTAGTCATACAATGCAAGGTCACACATGTGGAAGTAGTGTATTTGGGATTCAATTGCAGATCCTTAGACTCCAAATCCAGTTTAGCTAAGTAAAAAATTTTAGTTTTTTTGTAGTGTTATCTTTACTCTTTTATATAAAAGACTGAAGTGAGTGAACAAAAATGTTTTAAAAATAAAAAAAATTAATATACATCAACAATTAAAATTAGAAATATATTACATAAATTGATGCTCAATTTGTCATAATAATGCTTCTCTCAGAGTAATTGTCTTAAATATATAACATACATTTTTAACTCAAACTAGAATGTCAGGAGAACTACTGATCAATGATCAATTAAGTCATGAAGATTTATGATATCATATATTATGAAATATGGTGGTATTTTATTATTTGCATGTACCACTTTAAGAAAAAAATAATGAAACAAATATCTTCCTGATGGAAAAGATACAAATTTTGAACTGAACAAACTAACATGTATATAAATCTTATGTTAAATTATTAAAAATATACTTTGAAATACCTAGAATATTTTTTTAAAGCAATCGGGGTTGAGTAACTTGCTTAAGGTTACATGGCCAGTTATTTCTGGGTGGGTGCTAAGTGTCTAAGCCCGGGATTCGATCTCCAGGTCATCCCAACACTGGATCCGGTGCTCTTTCTCGTTGAGCCACCTGGCCGCCCCAACCTAGAATATTTTAATGTTTCATAGAAGACTCATATATTTTTGGAATTAAAGTTAGTTTTGAATTAAAAAAAATGTGTGACCATGGGCATGTGACTTAATCTTTGTCTCAATTTCCTCAACTGTAAAATGGGAAAACAGTATCTACATTCCTGGGTTATTGTGAGGATCAAATGAGATAATATTTGTAAAGGGCTTAGCACAGTGTTTCATATACAATGGACTTAAGTTATCTATACTCCATTTACAATCTCCATGAAGATGTTACTTAACTCAAGTGTACCAGTTTCTTCTGGTACAAAATGGGGGTCAATGCCTTTATTACCTGTCTCACAATGTGAGGAAATATGTAATGGTGAGGAAAGTGTACTGAGAATAATGAACTGCTTGTATAAATTCCATCTCTCAATAAATATATTTAATTAACTGAGTTACACAATTTAATAATTATTTATTGAGTACCTAGTCTGTGCAAGGTAATGTGATATTTCCAATTCTGGAAAAATCGATATTTTTGGAGGAAAAAAACTTTGAAGACATTTTATGTACAAACCTGTCCTTACATCTCTTCTTTTAATAGCTTATTTGTATCAAGATCCATTATTACCATTTTCCCCTTTATTTTCAGCACTAGTTTGTTTGCTATCTTTTGTGAGTTTTGATAGTTAGATTGATGTATATTCCCAACACTAAAGACTTGAAGACTAAGAAGACATTTCAGTTAAACCACTTGCTTATAGCAAATTTTGGGTAAATATTCATAATAACTTGAAAGAAGCAGCAAATATTACACTGAGATTTTCTGTGACTATGACTTCCTTTGTAAAATTAAATTTTATGTTTAATTTTAGTTATTTCTCAATTACATGTAAAATAGTATTAATAATAGCATATATGCATGTATGTGTATATGTATATGTGTATGTATATATATATATATACATTTGATTTTAAAACTTTGAATTCCAGATTAATTTCCTTTCTCCCTTGTCACCCACCCTTACTAGGAAGATAAACAATTCAGTATAGATTGTACATGTGTAGCTATGCAAAACATTACAATAGTAGATATTTTGTAAAAGACTGACTCCCTCCTATCCCACCTGCCACTTGTTCTATTCTCTACTTTGATCCTGTCCTTTTCAAAAGTGGGTGCTTCCAACCTCCCTCCCCCCCCAGTGTACCCTCCCTTCCATCATCCCCCCTCTCATTCCCTACCCCCCCCACTCTCCTGTAGGGTGAGTGTTATGTCATTCCTATTTAGTGTGTATGTCATTCCCTCCCTGAGCCAAATTCAATGAGAATAAGGTCAACACATTCCCTTTTACCTTTCTGTTCTTCCCCTCCATTGTAACCATGTTCCCTTGCCTCTTCTATATGAGATAGTTTACCCCATTCTGTCTCTTCCCATCTCCTCTTGTTATATTCCTCTCTCACCTCTTAATTTCACCTTTAAAGTATCATCCTTTCCTATTAAATTAGTCCTGTGACCTCTATCTATGTATACCTGTATGCATATATACAGACATTCACATATGTATTCATACACCCATATCTCATTTCTCTTCCCAATTTTTCCTCCACTTCTCTTATTTACTTCTTAACATCCTCTATGGCCTGTAACCAGCTCGTATTTTTCTTGGAAGCTTTTGATGCAGGAGTTATGACTTCACTGTCTTCCTCCTGTTCTATGCTTTGATCCTTTTTGTTGCCAAAATAGGAGTGTAAAGGTGGGGTGCTCTGTTTATTTTGCTTCCTTTGCCTGCTCATGTTGCCACTCAGTCACTTGACCCCTGGGCTTTTTGCCACAGTAGGACTCTGCCACCAGACAGTGGAGCTTTGTCCCAATTTCTAGGGTTTTCTTAGCTGCCAAAGGTATTAGTTGGGTCCCCTCTCTGAAACCTCCACACACTCTGGCAAGCTGGTCATACACCCCAGGACCTCCAGCCTAGACTGCAATCCACATCCAAGCAGGTTAAAGCAACAGTGATTACCCCTCAGACTGGTTGCTTGGTTTTCCTACACTCTGTAGGCCAGGAGCTGATGCTACCATCTGGTGGTGGCTGCACAGTGGAGACACCTCAGCGGCTTTTTGCCCCGGGGGCAAAGGCTGACCCCACTCAACAACTACTGGATCCCAAAGTCCACACTGCACTGACCTTTGTCCTTAGCATCTATGTGTTGATAATTCTGGGAACCACCACAGCTGCTGGTGATCTGATGTCTCTCCAGCTGGTGGTTGGTCAGGCCTGCCCTGGGGCTAAAACCTCAGGTATGCCACGAGGGTGGGCTCAGCTCTCAGTACACTGCATTGGCCAATTCCTGCCAGCCTGCCGTTCTGTCCTCAGTGGGAGGTTAGCTTCTTTGTGTCATTTTTTTTTAGTTCTATAGCTCCAAAGTTTGTTCAGAGTCCCCTTTAACATGAATTGGGGGAGTTGGAAGCCAGAGCCCCATGGAAGTCCCATTTCTACTCTGCCATCTTTGTTCCACCCCCCTATCAAATTATTCTTGCTAAAAATGTCCCATTATGTGTGACTCTAAATTTGTAAATAATTACAAACGAGTTGTATAACTTGAGGAAAAACAGCAACAGCCTCAATTACCATGTAACTTGCATTGTAGAAAGAACAAAGGAGTACTCGCAATGGGCCAAATGATCCACTGGTGTACATGTGGTGCTTAGGGAACACAAAGAAGGCTCTGTGAGGTCTGTCAGTTCACCTTATGGTGATTTTATGGAAGAATATGAATGAAAGTCATGGTTAAACAGCAGTCCTGGATAAATCACAATTCTTATTGATTATTTGATCTTATTTAAAGTTGCTTATCCTGTAACTAATTTAGAGTGAGAAATAGGGATGGGAAATGAATTCTGCTACTGAGATTCACTTGTGCTTCCTAACATAGACTTATAGTTTAAAAAATCTATAAAAAACCAACAAAGGAAAGTGAGGATTATTTTTCTTATTCTAAAATCGTTTGGTGCACATATGCTGAGTATTAATATGACTGTCTTTTTTGGGTTAAGTTGGTATGTGTGAATCTACAGTATGATGACAGGGAGGTCAAGATAATTCACCACCAGTATTTCATAATTTATTAAAACCCATTGCCCTTCCCACCTTTTCTGTGCCCTCCAAAAATAAAGATTCTTTCCACTATCTGTTCACCTTCAGGAACCTTCACTATATTAATATTTCTTTTCTGAGACTTTCTTGAGTATCTCTTTGGCTCCTTGTTGCTTTATTATATTCTGTTAGAAACTGAAATAGCGTTGTGTCTTTAGAGATCATTATCTCTAGGTCTTCACTTTTCCTCTCCTCCCTTTGCTATCCTGCTGCAAAGACTTACTATTTCTTTTCCATTGCAACTTAATTCAAGCTATAAAACTCTTAATAAGTAATTTAACATGAATTTTTTTCTGAACTTTATTAACCCTTGAAAGTAAATACCTAGGTAAAAAGGCCAACTGTATATTAGCTTAATGGAATATATGATGAATTCACACATATTAATACATGAAATCACACTTAAGTAATAATGTGGGTGTCCTCTCTCATATTCACACATCTCTCTCCCTCTCTCTCTCTCTTTCTCTCTCTGTCTTTCACACACACACACACACATTTGCACTTTACACTTTTCAAAGCCAGAAAAACCCATTTACCTTTTTATTTTTAAATTAATCCTGGAGAAGGATGATAAAACAGCTTTGTGGAAGACACCACACAACAACAAATAGACTCTACCTGGCCACCTTGGAGTATAATGTCCTATAGCAGCAACCAGGCTGAAGTAAAGTAGATTGTAGCTGTGTGACAGGTGTTTGGGAAAGTATGAGGAACAATACGATGATGGAAGACTGGATTGAAGAGTAGTGAATGGTGAAGAATTAAACAGATGAATTTTATCTAGGTTCTTATTGTGAAGGGGGAAATTAAAGCCCCAAAAGACATGATGAAGTTGGAGACTTGAACAGTGAAGGGAACAGAAACAACAGTGAAGACAAAGAATTAATTAAAGAGAAGATGCAAAAGTAATGATGGAATTATAATGTTATGATGAGAAATGGGGAGAGAGACAGGGACACTGAAAGCTTTAAGGTTTTAAGATCTTAGAAAGAACACAGTTATGGTTCATAAAGAGATTTAATTCATGGCTGTTCATGTGTGTATCTAAGATAGAGTAAAGATGTAGATGCCATCAGTTGGGGAGGTTAATAAGCTAGAATCATATCTGAGATAAAACCAACATGTATTATGAGATCCTTAAATATTAAGGTGGTATATGTGGTGTAAAAGAATTTTCTGAAATTGGTATGTGAGCTGAGAGAAATATGAAGAGAGGAAAAGGATTCATACATACTAAAATATGTATAGCACTCCTTTTTGTTGTAGTTAACTGAAAACAATACATGTGTTTAACAATGGAGGACAGATGAACAAATTAAAGTATATGAAGGTAATGCAATATTATTACATAGTAAGATATGAAAGAGGTGAATTCAGAGAAACATGAGAGAAACTGTATAAACTTCTGTACAGTAGGGTGAAAAAAATCAGAACTCTTCATAGCACAACTACAGTAAAATATAGAGAAACAACTTTGAGAGACTCAGGAAATATGATTAATGCCATGACAATTTAGGAGTCCAGATATTCTTGATGTAGTATACCTCTCAGTAGTGTGAATTTGTTTTACAGACCTATGTTCGTTACAAACAGGATATTTTATTTTGGGGGGAGTGGGAGACACATAGGTAGTTATAGCAAAGAGCAAGAGGAAAATGAAGAGGAAAAGAAAAAAAAAAGATAGGAAGAAGGAAGGGGGGAGAGGGAGGAAGAGGAAGGTAAATAACAAGGAGGATGAGGAAAGAAAGGAAAACATTAAAGAAGGAAAAAAACAAAAAAGGAAAGAAGGAAGGAAAAGAGAAAGGAGAATCAATAAAACATTAAAATGCACAGAAAAAGCATAAGGACATTTATTAAGGGTAGATAAATGAGCAAGACAGATTTGGCAATTTTATCTTAAATGAAACATGAAAAAGCCAATAGGATATAGTAGTGTCTTAATTTTAATAAGACAGAAGGGAGGATGACCTGAACGTAGTAGGTGACTACAACAAATATCAATTTGGGAGTGATATAGTTAATGGAATAAGTCTTCAGAGAGGAGAGATTGATGAACGATGATGACAGATGGACGAACTGGAAGTAAATGCTTCAGGAAAATAAATGTTGCTGAACTGCATGTTGGCTCATTGAGAGAGAGAGAGAGAGAGAGAGAGAGAGAGAGAGAGAGAGAGAGAGAGAGAGAGAGTGTGCGTATGAGAAATAGAGTGGGGAGAATGCTCAGTAATGGATAAGTGAAGAGTGTGATGAGGAATCCAAGTCTCTTCTGTAGGGAGCCAAATTTTCATGAGAGCAAAGAAAAAAAAAGGTGCAAAGAGCCTGAAAGGAAGACGAATGTGGTGAAAAAAAATGGTTAACAACAGATTATGATGGACAGTGGATAAGTTTCAGGAATCATACTAGAAGGGAAAAAAAAAAAACACAAGAGTGAACACTATAAAGGAGGAGGACAAAGATAAGAAATCAGAGATCGAAAGTGAAAAAATACTTTTGCTTTGGTAGAAAGTGACTGAAATGTAGAGGATGGAGGAGAACAAAATGGGAGTTTGCTAGCCATAGCATATAGTAAGAATTATTTTTTGCTCCCCCCACACTAGTGCTTTAATAATGGAGGATAATTATCTGTTTTATTTCAAACATTAGGAAAGAGGTTTGAGCAGCTCAGGAAAATGAGCTGGTAAATTGTGATTGAACAGATCATTGAGGTACTGCTTTTATACTTGTGTGGCAACATTTCCTTTGCATCATCCAAAATAATGAGGATAATATACATTTTTAATATACCCTGAACATACGATATATATATATATATATATATATATATATATATATATATATATATATATATATATATATATATATATATATACTGATTAGACTAGAATTTTAATTTCTGGGCCCAGAGGAGGTTCTTGTTGGTGAGAGACCTACTGTCTATAGCTCTTGACTTGAGAATCATCATGCTAAAAGATTGTTTGATGACTGTTCACTTAATGATAATAGAGAACTCAGACATTGCTACTTAACTTATATAGTGTGGTGAAGTATCTATTTTCCTGTCTTCACAACATTGAGAATATCTGTGACAATTACCTATACTTTATCTACCATTTTCATCTATTTACATGAGACTTAAAATGCCATTCATTTCTCGAGAAAATAGGCAGATTTTTCTAGAAGTACCAACAAAAGATAATAATGAATTATGAAAGGTTTTTTTTTTTATTGTGGGACATATTTTTCTCAATGCTGAAATCCATGATAAACCACTATCTATCTTTCTAGAAGAAAATAGAAAATTACCTAAGACATTCTAATGACTATACATGGAATAAGAATTTTTTAAAAAAGGATTCAAATATACAACACACCTGAAACTGCTACTTTTTTCCTGGGAATTGCTCCCAAATCAAACTAACTTCTTACTATCATGCTTATGAGAGAATTAGATGGCTCAGTGGATAGATTTCTAGGCCTGGCATCAGAAGACCTGAGTTAAAATCCATCCTCATATACTCACTAACTTTGTGACCTAGATCAGGTTACTTAACTTCTATTTGCCTTAATACACTGGAGAAGGAAATGGCAAAATTCTCTGGTATTTTTGCCAAGAAAGTTCCATGTAAAGGTTAGTCTATGGGGTCCTGAAGAGTCAGACATGGCTAATCAACTGAGCAACAAAAATAACAACAACCATGGCTGTACAGGATTAGGAATACTTTTCTCTACATTAACAGGTCTCTTCTATATTGTACTGATGGGGTTAGTTCAATTTGGAGATAATAATTTGGATGATTTTAAAATTAGAAATTAAGGAAATAAGTAGTAAAGGAGTTAGCCTGAATGATTAAATTGACTATTGATGTGAATGTCCTTTTCAATTGAATTTGCTTGTGTTTTTACAATGCACATTTCCCATTTCATTTCAAGGAATTTTCATTTCTGGTTAATAATTTTTTTCAAACCTCCAGAAGAAGAAATAAGTATATTGAATTGATGTTTTTCACTACATCACAAATATTGAACTATAGTAAGTATAAATAAGTAATAATATAATAAGTATAAATATTACAATATTTATGATGTAGTGAAATCTAGCAATTCAATATACTTATAGAAAGAAATATACTTTAGCTCATTCTATATTATTTTAATTAGTCTAATTGCAATATATGTATATATACATACACATATATAATATACATATATATATATATATAAATTGATGTTGGAACCCTCTAGATTATTGCAAAATTATCTTATAAATTTTACATACACTGATACATCCCAATTATTGTTGCTAATTGCTTCCATGAAATCTTGGTATTAACTTAAATAATATCAAGGTGGCTAGGTGGTGCTGTAAATTGAGCACTGGCCCTAGAGTCAGGAGGACATGAATTCAAATTTAGCCTCAGACACTTAACACTTACTAACCATGGGACCTTGGGCAAGTCACTTATCCCCAATTACCCTGCCTTTCCCCCTCCTCCAAAAAAGGAAAAAAAAAGCATTGTGGGATTTAGTGTGTGTTCCAGGAAAAAATGTTATAAAACAGAGACAAGTAAATTGTAAGTTCTTTGAGGAAAGATACTATCTTTTACATCTTTCTGTATCTCCAGAGCTTAGCACATAATAAGCAATTAATACATATTTATTGATTTTTTTGATTGAATCAAACAGTGTCATGGTTAGTTTATGTAAAATAATGGCAGGTTTCAATCTCTAAACACAAAAGCCATATGTTTATGATAAATTTTATTGGAGTCATTTTTGTTCTTGAATTTGTCCTGGCATTTCAAAGATGAGTACAGTCTCTTCCACATAGGAGACACTAATAAATTATTCTTGGATTAGAATAAATAAAGCATTCTCTATTGACATTTAAGTACTGAAATAAAGTGATTTCACAGGTGTAAAAAAAATTTAAAAGCTTGAATTCAGGAGCTCATTCTGAAAGGGAAAGTACGTTTCATTAACATTTTGCTGTTAGCATTGACCTTCGGGAATTCTCACTAATAGCTCTTTTGATGAATGATATCTGATTGACAGAATACCAATGTATGCAATATATTCACCATATACATTTTAATCAGATTATGTTCCATCCATTCAAGGCTGCTTAAATAATAAAGTTGCCCTTCTCAGCATTCTGCTAATATGTAGTCAACAGCATTTTAATATCACCAAGGTCCCATCTTTTAATATTTGAATATAATAAAAGTTCCCATATGACCTTTGTGAAAAATTACTGAAATGATTATAAATGTGTGAACAGCTAGACAGAATAAATAATCCTAGGTATTTCTTCAGTGTGATGTAGAAATCACAGAACATCTGTGCTATTAGTGTAGAAATTCACATGAAATCTGCTACCCTGAAGCAAGCACATAGTGCTATCAAACACACAATGTTAATTATTTTGAAATATGTTTATTTTAATGTAAGAAATTCTCATGAAAATATATTAATGACATTAACTTTTCTCCAAAGCCCTGAAATATAAATGAGAATTGTGTTAAATGAAATGATATATCTATATTTCAATGACTATAACAATATTTAATTTGAATTTACTCTAATTTTTTAAAAACATACATATTTCAGGATTTATGAAAGAAATGACAGTTTTCTCCTCTTCTACATAGTCAATATGCTTCTTTGAACACTGCGCTTCTTTGTATTTGATCATTCTCATAACTTAAATCTATTTTTTCTTCAAATGGCCTATATATGTGTGCATATATATAATATACTATATAATAATATGTATATATGCATATTTTATTCCCTATTATTTTATTGGTTGCAATTTTTATTCATGTTTAGAATTGATGACCTAAAAGTCATATATGCATGGATAGAATATATGACCTCTCCATAAAATATGTTTGCTTCAGACCAATTCTGATTGTCCATTTTTCTTTCTATTTGCTCTTTGTTAAACTGCATGTGTGCTCATTTTAGCATAATTATCAGGCTGTATCTAAGAGTCTGTGTCATTTTTTGTATCTAATTTTCTATTTCTAACATCTTCCGGAGTTGGTTCCATAAGTACCTTTCATCTATATATTTTGCATGTATGTGTGTAAATACATGTATGTATACACACATATGAGATTGTGCTTGTGTGTGTGCTTATATGTATGCATGCTACCTCATCCCTTAATATATAAGTGACTTGATAAAAAGAACTATTTCACTTTTATTGTTGGATTCTCAGTAGAGTATCTGGAACATAGTAAATGCTAAATAATTGCTTATTTGGTGTCAGGTTGATTACAAAAGTGGCAAATAATTTCTGAGGCAAAAAAAAAATAAAATTGATATTTAACAGAGGCAAAATATAAAAATATAAAATCTGTATCATTTTTAATAAAGGAGTGTGGGTACTTGCATTGTCTATTTTCATATATTTTCTTTACATGCTACATAATGAAGCAGGTGATTTTTTTTTAAAGATACATTTTGTTTCTTCACAATGTGATGGATAATTTGAGAAACAACTTCATTAAAACTAGGAAGTTGAATTAGCTAAAATTTCAGCTTCTTTTCAGCTCAAAATGTCTCTTAATTGCCAATAAATAAGAAGGATGAGGATGATTTATAGTGTTTTGTAGGCAAATGAAGCATTCGACAATATCTTAATGTGATTATAAATCTGCTTTGTTATGGAGAGGGGATAGGAGACAGAGAGAAAGAGACAGAGAGAGAGAGAGAGAGAGAGAGAGAGAGAGAGAGAGAGAGAGAGAATAGAATGCTGTTCGTTCCTTAGAGGGAGTTCAGTAATTCTAAATCAGCTTTACTTGTTGGTTTCTTTCTGCTGTTCCTGCTTTGTTTTGTTTTTGTGCCATATGTTTAGGGTCAAGAGAACAAGAAGAGTCCAATCTTAAATTATGCTTACATTTAATTTAGTTATTTGTACATTAAGCATCTAATATTCTTCACTCAGCATCTGATTTTTCCTTTTTCATTTCAACAAATTCTTTTATAGCAAATATTACCCCATGTTTTTCTTTAAAACATGAATCATATTTGAGAGATTGCCCCCACTATCTCTGGTTGCATTTCTCATATTCAGATTGACAGAAGAAGGAAGTCATTTTATCACACCATGAACAATCACACTTACAAATGCCATGTGATTTGTCAAGGTGAAAATATTTGTTGTGCTTGTGTCCTCCCACCCCCCCAGGATAATATATCTACATGATTTAAACATAAAATAAACAGAACATCAGATAGTAACATTGTTTATTTATACATATACAGGGTAGAAATCAAAGTGACTGCCTCTTCAATTACATTTTTATAGCTTCAGTGAAAATTTCACAAAGTAATTATATAATACAGAATGCTCACCAATTGGTGTCTCTTAGATTCTCCCTCATTTACTTTGGATATTTTATTATATGGGTAGAATAAAGTAACAGAATATAAAATAAAACCTCCTAAATGATTAATCATTTTATATATTAAAAACAAAAAAGGGAGGATGTGTGAAGACAAATGGTAGAGTGAAGTTTGTGTTTTTTCTAAACTCTCTTACTACAAACATTAAAGAAACTTTAAAAAGAATACCAAACCAAATTCTTAGTGGGATGCCAAGCAAAATGTCACAGTGAATCATTTTTCCAGACCAAAGAAGCTTAGCAAGACAGAAAGAGAGATCTGTGAATACTGCCATAGGGGATAATCATGAGTATGGCCCAATGGATTGGGGCACTGAATGTTGTCCTTTGAGGCACCAGTTGCAGCATCAGCAGAGACAGCACAGCAGTGGGAGTAGCAGCAGTAGTAGTTATGGCAATAGCAACAGTGTCAATTGCATCACTTGGATCACCTAGAGCACAGTGATAGTGAAAGGACTGAACACATTGTCATAAAGAGATTATAGGGGACTCCTCTTATTCTAGTTCTAGTATAGGACTGGGTGGCAACTGGCAGTTCTGTTACCCGTTATCCAGGTCCACATCATAGTTTCAGGGTGGAGAGGAATTGTTGCAGGTACTACAGAGCCAACGCCCTACCTGAGTAAGGACCAGAGCACAGGCCAGGAGGACAGTGACTAAACCACTCTCCATATTTTATCACTTTGGAACTACCAAAGACTTATAGGCACCCAGACCTAGCTTTTAAAGTAGCAAAATAATTTCAGAGACTGAGTAAAGGGCTGCCATTCCTTACTCCTGAGGTGAAAATAATCTGACACTAACATAAACTCGAAAGTCAAGAAATAGGCTGGAAAAATGAATAAAGATTCTATGATGACAGGGAACCTCAAGAACAAAACTCAGAATTGGTCCATATCTTGAAATAATAATAATAAGCAAGCCTCAATGAAAATGTATATTGAAATAAGCCCCCCCCCCCAAAAAAAAAGTCCTGGAAAAGCTAAAGAAAGAGCTTTTAAAAAGCAGAAACAACAAAAAAGAAAAATGAAAATAAAAGTACAGTACAGGAAAAATAGGAAAAGAAATGAGAAATGCAAAAAAATAAGAAAAATGATTAATAACCTTCTAAAAGCATCACAAAAATATACTGAAGAAAATAACTCTTTAAAAAATTAGAATTGCCCAAATGAGAAAAGAGGGACAAAACCTCACTAAAGAGAAGAACCCCTTAAAAACTAATGATAAAGTGGAAGCCAATGCTTGTATGAGGCATCAAGAAATATTTAAAAAGTTTAAAAAACTGAAAAATGTGAATTTTTTCATAGGTAAAATGATTTAATTGAAAAAAAATGAATTGAGGAGAGTTCAAGAATTATTGGTCAAAGGATATGAACAAGCAGTTTTCCAAAGAAGAAATCAAAACAATTTAGAGTTACTATGAAAAAAGTGCTCTAAATCATTATTGATTAGAGAAATGCAAGTTAAAACAATATTGATATATTTTATACCTACCAGATTGATTAAAATTATAGAAGCAAAAAGTGTTAAATGTTGGAGGGGATGTGGAAAATCGGCATAATAATTCATTGTTGGTGGAATTGTGAACTGATCCAACCATCTTGGAGAGTGATATGGAGCTATGCCCAAAGAGTTATCAAACTACCCATAACCTTTTGTCCCAGCAACACCACTACTTAGTGTATTTCCAAAGATAAATAGGGGAAAAGGAAAAGGACCTATATGTTCTAAAATGTTTATAGCAGCTCTCTTTGTGGTGGCAAAGAATTGGAAATTGCAGGGATGCCCATCAATTGGGCAATGACTGACCACATGGTACATGATTGTGATGGAATACTACTGTACTCTATGAAATGATGAACTCATCAATTTTAGAGAAAAAAATGGAAAAACCTGCATGAAATAATGAAGAGTCAACAGAACCAAGGGACATTATATATACTAATAGCAATATTGTTTTAAAAATTACTTTGAATGGATAATTTATTTTGACTATTATAAATGCACAAATTAACTACAAAGAACATATGTAGAAAGACACTATCTGGTAGACATTTGTAGGGCACAGGTGGGTAGGAAGAAAAATAAATTTACATGACAATTTTGTTGGATATTTGAAAGGAATAGCAAGTTGTGAATAGTGCATTTACAGTTTCACATGCAATCATCTTTCTTTTTAATTGCATTATCATATAGAAATGTTTGTTTTATTACACAAATTAAAAAAATAAAATTTAATAGTAATAAAAAAATTGGACTGCCTCAAGGCCACAATGAAAAAAGTGCCTAATATAATACTTCAAGAAATAATGAAGGAAAATTTCTCAAATGGAAACAGAGGGTAAAGTGGAAGCTAAAAGAATCTATCACTTCCTGAAAAAAATTCCAAAATGAAAATTTTCAAGAATATTATAGCCAAATTGAAGAAATCCCAGGTCAAGGAGGAAATACTTTAAGTAGCTAGAAAGAAAGGATCACAGTATTTAGCAGTACCACAATAAATAAACAGAGGCCATGGAATATGATATTCTGAAAGAGGAACTAGTGTTACAACTAACAGTAATCACCACCCCCTTATTCCATTTAAAATGAGTATAATTTTACTGGGGCAAAAATGTTCTTTTAAGGAAATGGAGAACTTTCAAGCATTACTAAGGAAAAGTTAGTGATTACCTAACTCTAAATTTGATCCATTATACCTCTATCTATGTTTCCATATTTATACAGATATATGGATACATATATATTCATTTAACTTAGATATATAGATATGGATTTAAAAAAATTCTTCAATATGTATGATCAAAAGATAACCAAATTATTATCTGAAGAAGAATAAACTTCTAGCTACTATATGAAAAAAATGCTCCAATTCACCAAGAATAAAATAAATGAAAACCTAAACAACCATGAGATTTCTCCTTATACCTAGCAAACTGGCAAAGATGGCAAAATCTGAAAATAGAAAATATTGAAAGGATTTTGGGAAGATAAGAACACTAGAACAATTTTGGTGCACTGTGAATTTGTACAAACACTTTGGAAAAGAGTTTGGACTTGTGCAAATAAAGCGTTTAAAATTTCGTACATGTTGGCCAAGATATTATTCTACTAGGTATTTATTCCTTGGAAGTCATTACAGTGAAAGTCATTATATATACCAGGATATTTTTATTCTTTTTTACTGTTTTGGTTAAGCAAAAACTGGGAACAAAATAAATTTGTTGGAAATGGTAAATATAATGGAATATTATTATTCTAAAAGAAACAATATATATGATTACCAAGAAGCATGAAAAGATTTAGACAGACTGATGTACAGAGAAGCAGTCATGCAAAAAATATACACAATGACCACAATGACACAGATGGAATGAACAAGTAGTTCAAAACAATCAAATAAAAGCATTGCAAAATTATAAAGTACAAGAATGGTCCCCCCAAAACATATGAGAATACTACAACTTCAATTCCATTAAATTATGGCATGTCCATGGGTGAGGAATATTACAAATATATTCAGATTATTTCAGTGACTTGAGTGGTTTTGCTGATTTCTCACCTTTCTTTACTTTTTATTATTTTTGGCTTAAAATAATCTTTTGTTATGTCAGATGGTGCTCTAAAAAGTATATGGAGGAAATTTAGTTGTTGTGTGATGAAATAGAGTATATTATTAAACAAATAAGGAAGGAGAAGCATTTTCACAACTGTCCAATTATCTTAAAAGTAAGTAAGGATAATCAGAGTAAATGGTTTATATAGTTAACTCTTAAATAAAATGTGTAATATAAAAAGGTTATATGAGGTTATAGGGCATGTGAGCAACTAGGTGATGCAGTGGATAGAGTGCTGGACCTGGAGTCCGGAAGACTCATATTTATGAGTTCAAATTCAGCTTCACATACTTTATAACTTAGGACCCTGGGCAAGTCACTTAACCCTGTTTAACCCTTCATCTGTCAAATGAGCTCGAGAAGGAATTGCAAACCAGTCCATTATCTTTGCCAAGAAAATTCCAAATAGGGTCACGAAGAGTTGAACATAACTGAAAAAGGACGCAATATAGGGTAGAGTCCATGACATCCCACCTAAATTAAGTAGTCAGCTGTGTAGCATCTATATTTGATGTGTTGCTTAATTAAAGAAGTGCAAGGACATGTAAGTGTGCTTTCCCCTTACTTTCATGCTCATAGGAGACTTCACAGGGAATAGTTTTACATCTGGAGTAGCATAAATTTAGAGTGAAAAAAGAACTTGAGAGTTAGAGATCATTTATTAGTTCACACCTTTTAACTAGTTATGATGAGAACAATATACTAAACCTTCTCCTCAACAAGTTAGCTTAATTTTTTTCCTTAAAAAGTATTTAAGCTATATTTAAGATTTGTTTGGATAGAGGGAATAAGGTTCAATCCTTGGAATCTTTTCCTCATCACTAGAGGATGAAACAGTCTGAATAACTGGGTGGAACTCTTCCTGGATGCTTCAGACTATTGACTAGCATCATGAAAAAGACTGGGAAACTTTTCCTTGAATCAATACATTTTCTTCTCACAATATTTTCTGGTTTTGAACATGCTTCCCCTGCTGTAGCTAAGTAAATATATTTTTTTCTTAACTTTTAGGTTCATTATTAGTGTCATATCTTTGCAACTTCAGACCAAAATTACAAGGATCCCAAACTAAATAAGGCCCAAATCTATTACAGGGCTAGTGGGATGGACTGATCACTCCCTTCCTCACTCTAGCAAAAGTTGTACATAGCCCTGGCTAGCTGTAGTATAATATCCTTCCTTGCCTACTCAAAAATTAGCCAAAGAGTCAGTTTAAAGCAGATAGTTAGAAGTCTATGTAGAAAACTTGTAGGAAAAACAAATTAGAAAGAACATAGCAAAGCTAAAACTCAAAGGTAAATTGATATAAAAGTTCAACACCAATTTGTCCTGAGAGGCATAAGATTATTTTCTTGGAAATCTCTATTTTTAGAAGAAGATTCAGTCCCCAAAATAGCAATTTTGTATTTTGTAATTTTTTATATTTGGAGATTAAAGCTGAGCAATAGATTTGCTGATGACTAATTTATCATTTTAAAAAATCAGTCATTGAAAATGGACATAGTATTTTAAAAAGTATTATACTAGTAATAATCATTATTAATATGTGCATATAGTAATTCTATAGTTTTACTGTATATAATACAAATTATCACAACTTCTCTACTGTGCATTTGATATAAAGATAAGCAATATATCTCTTCTGCTCAGCAGCGTTCTATTTGCTCAGAGATTTTAATTTTTTGAATTACCATTATTCTGAAAATCTGTACTGTACCTAAAACATGGAACAAGAATAAAATAAATATTTAGCATAGAACTGAAGAATTTAGGTGTTTGATATTGATTAATCCTACTTGAAATCATAGCATTTAATCTCTACCTCCCACAATTCTTCTATTTTACATTTGTAATTTGCCCAAAATGGCTAAAAATACAATTTGAAAGGAAGAGGTAGGAGGCAGGAGCCTCCAATTTTACCTTTCCACCTGCCTTTCAGACATTTTGAAATGGATGTCTAGTAGACATTTTAAAATAAATATATCTTATACAGAGATTTTCCCCTAAATTTCCCCATAAATATGCCACTCCACCCCTTTTTACTTTCCGTATTACTATAGAAGACATCACTATCCTTCTGGTCCCTCGGGCTTGCAAACCATCAGTCATCATGGAATCCTCACTGTCTCTCCCCCATATTCAATATGTTACTAAGCCCTGTCAATTTCCCTTTGCAACATCTCTCAAATATGACCTCTTCTCTCCTTTGACACTGCACCACTCAAGTGAAGGTGTTCATCACCTCATGCCTGAAATACGGCAATAGTCTGCTGGTGGGTATGCCTGACTTAAGTCTGTTCCTATCTCTAATCCACTTGCTATTCATTCATTAAAGTGATTTTCCTAAAATACACATCTGCTGCTCTATAAAGTCAAATGGCTCTTTATCCCCTCCAGGATTGAACACAAGATTGGAAAAAGCATTTATAACCTAACATCTTTCTTCCTTTCTAGTCTACTTAAACGTTAGTGTCTGGCATGTACTCTTTGTTCCAGTGGCACTGATCTCTTGGCTCTTTCATAAATAAGGCACTCTATCTCTTGGCTCTGGGTATTTTCTCTAGCTCTCTTCATGACTAGAATGTTCTGCCTCTTTTGCTCTAACTACTGACCTCCTTGGCTTCCTTTAAGTCTCAACTAAAATCACATCTTTTACTGGCAGCCTTCCCTAACTCCTTTTAATTCTTATGCCAACTCTCTTTTAGTAATTTCCTATTTCTCCTTGTATATAGCTTCCTTTCTATATATTTATTTACATGTTCTCTCCCTCATTAAATTACAAGCTTCTAGAGGAAATTGAGTATATTTTGCCTTTTTTGTATCTCTAGTGCTCAGCACAGAATCTGGTACATGGTAGCATTTAAATGTTTATTGGTTGATTGTTGGAAAGTTATATTTAAAAAGACTTGTCTGTATTGTCAGGCATGGAGACCTTAATGTAATCCTGGATCATTTTCATTCTCTTTATCCTTCTTCCTTGCCTACAACCATATTCAGGACTCCCCTATCCAAAACAACAACAACAAAAAATCCTTCTTTTCCCACTTCTACCCAAACTAGCTGCTAAACGAAAACAAACTTCTAGAAAATGTAACCTCCATAAATTGTTTTTACTTTCTTACAAAGCACTTTTTCTTCTGTTGTTTGTAATTTTGTTGCTATCTTTGCCACTTTGTTCATGATCTCTTAAAGGTCACCAATGATATTTTACTCTTTAGATCCATTTCTTTTTCCTTAATCCTAATCCTCACTGACCTCAAAGTAGCTTTTAAACACTGTCTTCTTCTTATGTGTACTCTCTTCTCCATTGATTTAGAAGCTTTTTCTACTTTTCCAAGTCCTCTTCAGTGTTTCCTTAGCTATCTCTATGTCTTTTTCCTGACCCCTAAAATGAGTTTCCATCCTTCATTCTCTTCCTTTTCTGTATCTTCTAAAAATACCTTGGCAAACATTCATTTCAGTGACTTCAACTATTACCTTTATGATTGTGACTCTTAAATCTGTATCTCCAAGCACATTTCCATTTGGCTATTGAACATCTCCACCTATATTTTATAATTCCAAAATCACTGCTTCCAAAACTGACCAATAAACTTTATGCTAAACTCTTCTTTCTAACTTATTTTTAAATCGGAGCTGCCACTGTTCATGTAGTTTCCAGTGCTGAAATGCTAATATTATTTTTCATTCCTCCATTTCCCTCACTTACATGCATTATTGACCAAGTCATATTGATTTTACCTAGGAAATATTTTTAATATAATTTCTCCTCCTTTATTTTCACTGTAATGAGTCTTCATTTCTACATGCATAGACAATAGCAACACTCTCCTAAAATATCTTTAGGCTTCCACTTTCACCTTTTATTCCATCCTTCTGCCACCTTCTAGATTAAAGAAAGATAGATAGGTAAGCAATTGATTAATCTGATCATATTACTTTTGCACTCAATACTTTTATCATTTTCCTAGTGTGATTGATCATGAATATCATGATCTATATATGTATTTAGCAATTCTATAGTTTTCCTAGATACAGTACAAATCATAACAATAATCATCTCTAAAACAGTGCTCTTTCACTCAGAGATTTATATTTTTAATAAATATTGCATTTCATATTCTTACAAAGTGTAGTCCTTTGTCTGATATATAGAGCTCTCCAATATCTATTGCCATTCTCAGTTTCCCACCTTAAACTGGCAACTTGGGCTCTGTCTCTGGGATACCAGACTCTGATAGGTGAGAGCTCTAGTGACAGAGAGTTAAGTGACTTGTCCACTGTTAGGCAATTATGAAATGTCTGATGCTTGACTTAAACTTTTACTGCAGGCCCAGAATTGTATCCACTGTATGACCTACTTGCCTTGAGGAAAGAGGATACAAGAGAAGAAAAGAATGAAAAGTTGAACTGATTAACTATATTGTCGAGATTAGAGAAGAAAATGAGTCAAAGGCAGGTGTAAGAGCTGGGGAGAACACTTCAGGTTAGAAAGCTATTGGAGGTTATGATGAGGGTTTAGGGAGACAGTATCCACAAGCACTAGCTTAAAAATCAAAGTTCCTAGGGGCGGCCAGGTGGCTCAGTGTGTGAGAGCACTGTCCCCTTTGTCGGGATAACCGGGGGGATTGAATCTAGGCTCAGAGACTTAGCACCACACCCAGAAATAACTGGCCATGTAACTTTGAGCAAGCTACTTAACCCCAATTGCTTATAAAAAATAAATAAATAAAATAAAAAAAATCAAAGTTCCTGCATATAAATCTGGCCTCTAACAAAACCTGATTTTGGGCAAATCAATTATGCTTGCTGCAGTTTAATTTCATAGGTTTAACTAAATGGCCACTGAGGTTCCTTCTAGTCCTAGACTTATGATGATCCTTTAAATTCTAGATTAAGGATAAGTGAGGATATATGAAACATGCGGTGATAGGGGGAAGTTTGTGTTCTAATGCAGAATTTTCAGAATTTTTTATTATGGAAGTTAAATAATTATAAGTAATGGGGAAATCAAGGATGTTATGATCCCTACATATGGTTGAAGAAAAATGAAAATGTAAAGTTGAGAAGGCTAATGAACTAGAAAGCCATATCATTTGAATAAATATGAAGCTTGAAATCCCCTGGTGTAAAGTCAGTATTTTGCACGGAGAAGAAGACTGGATAAAGTAAACCTCAAAGGAGATTAGATTGTGGAATGATAGTAACAGAGAGAAAGTTTGTAAGTGATGATAGAGGGCAATAATTATGCCTATATTTTCTTCTGGACTAGGTCATTAAGTCATGACAGAAGGTGAATCCAATACTGGAAAGGATAGCTAAAGAAAATAATTCCTTAAAAATTAGAATTGAGCAAATTGAAACTAATGACTTTAGGAGAAAACAATAAAAAATAAAACAAAAGTAAAAGAATGAAAAAATAGAAGATAATGTGAAATATCTTATTGAAAAAAAAATAACCTGGAAAATAGATCCAGGAGAGATCATTTTAAAATTATAGGATTACCTGAAAATTATGATAAAAAAAAACCTGTACATCATCTTTCAAGAAATAATCAAGGAAAAATATATTGATGTTCTAGAAACAGAGGTCAAAATAGAAATGGAAAGAATCCAGCAATCACCTCCTGAAAGTGATCCCAAAATGAAAACTTCCCGGAATGTTATAGGCAAATTCCAGACTTCCCAGGTCAAGGAGAAACTATTTGAAGCAGCTGGGAAAAGAAAAATTAAAACTACTTCAAATATTGTGGAGCCACAGTCAGGATAAATCTGAAAGACTATGATGAAAAGTTCTGTACAATCCCAGAGAAAGAACCAATGGATTCTGAATACAGATTGAAGCATATTTTTTTTACTTTATTTTTTCTTAATTTTGGTCTAAATTTTATTTTACAACAAGACTATTAAGGAAATGTTTTACATGACTACACGTGTATAAGTTATATCAATTTTTTTTTGCTTTCTCATTGAGGGGGGTTTGAGGGAAGAACAGAAAGGAATTGGAACTCAAAGTTGTAAAAACAAATGTTAAAATTGCTATTTACTTGTAACTGGGGAAAAATAGTAAATATTTTTAAAGGAAAACAAAAGTAAAAAAGCTTGATACATCCCACTATGTAAAATCAAAATTATTCCAAAGTTTTTTAAACATGAAATGGAGAGTGGGTAAGAAAAACAGAACAAAATTGTAAATAGCTATACAGTTTTTCTCTAATTATTCTTTAAAAAATGAACAACAGTAGGAGCTCCACAAATGAACTCCTAAAATCATTCTCCAGTATGAACTTAGATAAGGTTCTGGGTAATTGACAGAGCTCACAGCCCTCTCTGAGTTAAGGTGAGTGCCTACCCCATGTTTGTGAAGATGTTCATAACTGAATAGAAGAATGAGAATACTTTGTTCCAGTGGCCATGAAGGCAACTTAAACAGATTCTGTGAAGCACTTAGAGGTTGGTCACCCATCAAAGAGTGCAGTTCATCCCCTGCATCCTGGACCATCACCAGTCATCCTGACTTTTGTCTTGCCACTGGATTTTGTTGACTCCAAAAGAGAAAGTGAGGCTGAGAACTTTGCACAAGTTTTCCTCACTTAAACCTAAGTCATGCAAGAGTCAGGGTTGCATTATATGATGTCATTAGTCCTCTTTAAAAACAAAGGAGGATGAACATCAAATATCCCTACTATGATCCTGGGCAATGATAACATAAAGAAAAAAAAAGAATAATCCCACACATGTGAAACTTGTTTTGGCTCATTCACACATACAGGTATGACACTTTTCTCATGTTTTCTTTACACCTTCATTTTTTTAGGTTAAGAAATAAAAAATAATAATAACAACAAGTAGCAACCTTATCCTTTAGTAGACATGATTAAACTCCCATGCTAACCAATTAAATCAGTTTATGATTCAGGAGGTGCCAGGTTTAATCAGGTGATTTGGGGCACATTGATTGATTTTCCTTGGGCCTAAGCCCATATTTCTTTTCTTTTTTCTTTTTGTAGGGGGGAAGACAGGGCAATTGTGGTTAAGTGACTTGCCCAAGGTCACATAGCTAGCAAGTGTGTCAAATGTCTGAGGTCAGATTTGAAATCAGGTCCTCCTGACTCCAGGGCCAGTGCTCTTTTCACTGTGTCACCTAGTCGCCCCATATTTCTTTTAATACTTGACCTCTTTTTAAATGTTTAGTGTTTATTTACATGACTGGACATGACATGGTTCATAGGAGAACAGAGAAAATGAAACCACAGTTTTGTTTGCAATAGCACTTGTTTTAGAATTCTAGCACCTTTTCTAAAAAGACACATTTATTTCTACTTGACACTAGTAGAGAATCAGCTTTCCTGACACATTCTAATGAGACTTCCCTGGGGTTGTAAACACAAATTGAATACTGAAAGTCAAACAACTTCTAGCTATTTTTAAAGAGTGACTTTAATACAAGACCATTTTTCATCCTATACAAAAATTACCTCAGTGGGCCTTATATCCTTACATATCCTTCATGTAGCTGTGAATATGTCACTTCTGCTTCTTTTGTGTCTTTGAAGACACAACTTTTGAAAAAGCACAACTTTTTTTTACATGGTCATTACTAAGTTTTGGAGGAGGGCCAGAACAAGTCTCTTATGCAACTGGATCTGGTAGCAGAAAGAACCCAGTCTAGTGAGAGCCAAATCTGAGGAACTGAAATGAGTGAATCAATATACCAGTCAAAATAATATGTTCTATGAATAAGGAATAATATCTATCATCTCTGTTACAAGTGAGCTTGATTGAAGAAATATTTTATAGCTATCACTTTATGATTGAGCTTATTCTCCTAGGGAACAAATCAGTCTGTAGAGGGTAGAGTGATCTTTCATTTGGAGAATGTTGTTCTACTTGAGTCCTTGCTATACTGTCTCAGTCAATATCTCTGTGTAAAAACTATTTGATATTAATTGATCAGTTAATATTAGGGAAATAATTTGTTGAGTGATATTGGAAAACCCTATATGGGGAATTACTGGAAGTAGTGGAAATACCACAACTCCTTAATGTTAGACTAGAACCCTATGGATTAGAGTAGTAGTTATGCTCTGGGGTCACAATTTATTAATCTAAGTTGGTGCTGTGATAGTGAGCTCAGAGACTAGAGTTAAGATGAAAAATAAATGCAAAATTATTTTTTGATGGAGAAATGTACTATTATTGGGTAGATTAAGAAAGACTTCCAGTAGAAGATATTTCTTGAGTTTAGTCTTAAAGAAAACTAGGCATGGTAAGGAGGGAAAACATTTCGTGCCTTAACTATCTTACACTGATAAGTCCTAAAGATGAGAGGTGAAGTGCTATGTATGAAGTACATCAAGGCTATTTGACTGGGCAGTTGAGTGTTTTGAGATAAATAATATGCAATATTACTATAGAGGGAAGCTGGGTATAGGTAATGAAGAGTTTTGAATACCAAAGACAAGTGTTTATAATTAATTGGAAGGATTGCATGTCAGACTCAGAGATTTGGACATTTGATTGGATTCATTGTATTGTCAATGGGTTAACTCCTTTCTCTTATGCATATCCTAGCTCATTTTAGTTTTATTAACTGTAACTTGTGCTGTACTAAAGGTTTCCTGGTATTTGTATTTCCTACCGTGTTTCTCCAATAATAAGACCTATCCCGAAAATAAGCCCTCCCTTTACTGTGTAAGATTCCTCTAAAATAAGCCCTCCCCCAAAAATAAGCCCTATTGAGATTGCTACTGTAGTGAAGGTGATCCCCTGTGCTACACGCTACATTACGGTACCCTCTGTATGCACCATCTCCCCCACCCCCGGGTGAAACACACTCCATGCTCCGAGCTGCATCCAATCAGAGCTGCAGCAGTGAGTGCATCATTCTGTTCTTTATTGAATTCATTATTGAATAAAGGAACATTTTTTTTGGTCACATTTACCTGTTTATTAAAATTGCTGTCAATGTTCATTAAAATAAGCCCTCCCCTGAAAATAAGCCCTCTGGTGTTTTTCTGTCCAAAAAATTTAATAAGACAGTGTCTTATTATCGGGGAAACATGGTACATGGCACTGTCATGTTCTGTCCATTTTTTGGTCTTTGCTTTTGTTCTGTACCTAACCCATCTCTGTTCCTCAGCATAGTAATTCTTGACTAAGTTCTTTTAACAACACATTTTGAATGCAAATTATGTTCAGTAACATATTACAATCTATTTTGCCCACCAAAAGTTTCCCATTGCCCCTTTTGTCTTTGGAGATCATAGCCTTGGGAAATTTTCAACTATGGCCTTGCCAATAGAATATAGATGATACAGAATGGAGTTTTGTGCCAGGGAGCATCTTAGGAACATTAAAAGGCCTAGGAAATCTCCCAAACACATTATAACTTGATTTCTTCCTCTTTCTCAATTTGGGATCTAGTTTACAATCCATTTGCTAGTCCTGTACAAGAAATATTTACTAATGGACTGAGAATTGTTAATCCCTGTTATAATCTAAGCAATATGCATTTCTCATTCACTTGTAGATAGTTAAAGCAATATTATTCGGAGTTAGTAATAAGGTAAATAATAATAACTATAATTTATGTAACATTTTAAGATTTTCAATGTGTTTTATATGGGTTATATCATCCAATCTCTGGGGGCATAGATCTCACTGAAAAAGTCTAAAAGGATTTCAGTGCATTATTATGCAATCTGCAGTTTAAAAAAGCTAATCTAATCTTGGGTTGCATTAAGAGGGACAGTTTCCAGGAATAATGACAGGATAGTTGGGTTATCCCCTGCTCTCATGGGATGTCATTTAGAAAACTGCCTTCAGTTCTCTGTGCCTAGGTTTAAGATGTGTATTGAGAGAAAGACTTAAGAACTCTGATCAATGCTCTGGCTAACCACAACTTCAGAAGACGAATGATGAAATACATTCATTACCTTCTAACATTTGTCATATCAAGCATTTATGACTTGAAACTAAAGCTCTCATGGGTAAGTGAGTCAATCAAGTATTCAACTTCCTGGCTATTGAGCAAGAGGAGCTCTGGATTCAGGAGGAGTCAGTGACCAATCCTCACTCTTTCTCATTCTTTCCATCATTTGAGACTGAGCGTGGGTTGGAGCCAAGATGACAGAACGGAAGCAGTAACTTTTCTAAGCTCCTTCACGAATCCCATCACTAACCACTGGGAGACAGAGTGTGGCAGAATCCAGCCCAGGAAAGTGCCCACATCGTTTGGGGCAGGTGGAGCACAGAGGAAGTGGGGGCTATGCCAGCTTAGAGAACAGACTACAACAGAGTGAGAAGGAGCCCTGGCTAGCAGACTCACCCACCCCAAGAGTGATTCTCAGCCATCTCACCAGCTTCTTCTCACCAAGGGACAGGAGGATCCATTGGAGCTGGGTAAGAAAAAGCACAGGGCCAGTCTCACCATGGGACAAGAGGATCTGTCAGAGCTGGTTAAGAGAAAACTCAGGGCCCACAGAAAAGACAGCAACTTCTCCTGGGGCTATCGGCCCCCAGCCTGAAATTTTGAAAATCACCTGTCTGATTTTCCAGGAGCTAGGATGGCAAAGTAAACTCTGGCTGCTCAGATTCCCCCTCCCTGACCAAGAAAACCCAGAGATAAATGTCCCACCCAGAGTAAAATCCTGAAATAGGAGAAATAGTCACAGGCTTAGGAGACACTAAGAAAAGGTGTCACTGAGGCAGCAAGGAGTCTGAAGAGAAGAATGGGGGGGGTGTCCCAACAAGCCCCACCTCACCTGAGAAGCAAAAGCCTGCCTGAACTGTAGCCTGCGGGCATAGAGGCAGAAATCTGAAGTGGCCAAACCACCCTTTCCTCACAGATTACTCTGTGAGCCTCAGGGTAACTCAGCTGAAACACTGAGAGTCCTGGCCTTGGCCTCAATCTAGACACCCAGAGGCTACAGCACACAAAGCCAACAACCAGGCACCTAGCTCCCAGCCTTAGAAGCTTGGGTCAGAGCCCTCTGTACCCCAGGATCAGAATTACACTTTAAAGGACAGGAAAAAGACAATTACAATGGGATGGAAGCAACTTGCAAAGGCAAGACTAAGGGCAATAGAGTCCTATTATTCTGAATGAGAAGAATCTCTTTCAGGAGACACCATGGACTCTGTTTCCATACCTGAGACCACAGATGGAAATATGAACTGGTCTCAAGCCCAAAAAGCATTCTTGGAGGAACTCAAGAAAGATTTTAAAAGCCAGATTAGGGAGGTAGAAGATAAATTTAAATCTACAGTGACCAAATTGGAAAAAAAGTCTCACTGAAGAGAACAAATGCTTAAAAAGTAAAATTAGTGAACTAATTGGAGAAAAGACCTCCCTACAAAAGGACCTTCAAGAACTAACTGAAGAAAATAATTCACTAAAAATTTGAATCAGTCAAATCGAAGCACAGGACTCTGTGGTGCTTCAAGAGTCAATCAAACAGAAGATGAAGATTGAAAAATTGGAAGAAAGTGCAACATATCTCACTGGAAAAATAACTGACCTGGAGAACAGATCCTGGAGAGATAACTTAAGAATTATTGGTCTACCAGAAACACATGATGAAAAAAGCAGCCTGAACAACATGCTTCAAGAGATTGCCAAAGAAAACTTTCCTGAAGTTCTAGAATCAGAAGGTAAAATAGTTATCAAAAGAATTCACCAGTCTCCTCCTAAAAGAGATCACAAATTGAAAACTCCAAGGGATATAGTAGCCAAATTCCAGAATTACAAGATTGAAGAGAAAATACTGCAAACAGCCAAAAAGGAAGAATTCAAATATCCTGGAACTACAGTCAGGATTACTCAGGACCTAGCAGCTTCCACATTAAAAGATGAAAGGGATTGGAATTTGATATTTCGTAAGACAAAAGAGCTAAGACTGCATTTTTCAGGCAAGGATATGGTCATTTAATGAAATAATGGACTTCCAGACTTTCCTAATAAAAAAGCCAGAGCTCAATGGAAAACTTGATCTCCAATTACAAGACTCAAAAAAGACATAAAAAGGTAAACAAGGAAAACACACACACATACACACATGCACACATGCACACTCGCACACACATGCACATAACTTGGGATGCAATAAGAGCAAACTTTTTACATCCCTATATGAGAAGCTGATAACTGTCAATATTGAAATTTATATGATTATCATGACCTTTTAAAGGGATATACATAGATAGAAGGTATGGGTAGAAATGAACTAATCTGATGATACAAAAAAAAATCCTTATTAAGGGGTTCAAAGGGACTGTAATGGGATAAAAGAAAAGGAAGAGAAAGAAAAAGGTAAATTATGCCATACAAAGAGGCATAAAAACATATTATAGTAGAGGGGAAGGAAAGAGGGAGAGGGACATCACTTAAGGATTATTCTCACTGGTTCTGTTTCAAAGATGGATCCACATAATTAGTTAAGTGTAAGACTCTAATGTGAAAAGACACAAAATCTTATTAATTAGAGGGAAAGGAGGGAGAGAGAGGAGCACTGTATGAAATTTACTCCCATTGGTTTGGAGTGAAAGGGGGAATAACCTACTCTGATAAATATAAAAATATATTGTGCCCTACAGGCAGGAGGAGGGTAAAAGGGGTGTAAGAAGAGGGGTATTAGAAGGGAGGGAAATAGCAGAAGGGGAGAGTGTAGGTAAAGAAGGGAGTTCAACACTGAAGGAGGTGGTGGTCAAAAGGAAAACACTTAAGGAGGGGAAGGGAGAAGGAAGAAACAAAAACATAAGCAGGGGAGGGAATAGGATGGAGGGAAAGAGGCAGAAATCATTACTGTCAATGTCAATAGAATGAAATGTCCCATAAAACAAAGGAGGATAGAAGAATGGATTAAAAACCATAATCCTACAATATGCTGTCTACAAGAAACACATTTGAAACAAAGGGATACCCATAGAGTAAAGGTAAAAAGCTGGAGTAGAATATATTGTGCTTCAGATAAAGTAAGAAAAGCAGAGGTAGCAATCCTTACCTCAGATAAAGTAAAGATCTAAGCAAAAGGGATAAGGAAGTAAACTATATCCTGCTAAAAGTCACCATCAAGAATGAAGCAATATCATTACTTAACATATATGCACAAAGTGGTATAGCATCCAAATTCCTATAGAATAAGTTAAGGGAATTAGAGGAAGAAAGAGATAGCAAAACTATACTAGTGGGTGACTTTAATCTCCCACTCTCTGAACTTGATAAATCTAACCTCAAAATAAACAAGAAAGAAGTGAAGGAGGCAATTAGAATTTTAGAGAAGCTAGATATGATAGATCTCTGGAGAAAACATTCAGTTTTCTCCAGAAAAAAAGGAATGTACTTTCTTCTCAGTGGTTCATGGAACATACTCAAATATTGACCATACTAGGGCATAAAACCCCACAATTCAGTGCAGAAAGGCAGAAATATTAAATGCATCCTTCTCGGATCATTATGCAATAAAAATTATATGCAATAAAGGGCCATGGAAAAACTAAAAACTAATTGCAAATTAAACAATTTCATCCTAAAGAATCAGTGGGTCAAACAGAAATTATAGAAAAAATATCAGTAACTTTATTCAAGAGAATCACAATAATGAGACAATATACCAAAATTTGAGGGATGCAGCAAAGGCAGTTCTTAGGGGAAGTTTTATATCCCTGAGTGTATACATAAATAAATTAGAGAAAATGGAGGTCAATGAATTAGACATGCAGTTGAAAAACTTAGAAAAAGAACACATTGAAAATCCCTATTTAAATACTAAATTAGAAATACTGAAAACCAAAGGAGAGATTAATAAAATTGAAATAAAAAACCACTGAATTAATAAATAAAACTAAGAGCTGGTTTTATTTTAAAAAACCGAATAAATTTGATAGACCCTTAGTCAATATGATAAAAAAAAGAAAGAAGAAAACCAAATTACAAGTATAAAAAATGAAACGGATGAATGTACCTCCAATGAAGAAGAAATTAAAACAATAATTAGGAATTATTTTGCCAAATTGTATGCACATAAATTTTACATTCTTAGTGAAATGGATGAATATTTACAAAAAAAAAATGTAAATTGTCCAGATTAACTGAAGAGGAAGGAAATTACTTACATAACCCCATCCCAGAAAAAGAAATCGAACAAGCCATCAGTAAACTCCCCAGGAAAAAATATCCAGGGCCAGATGGATTTGCTAGTGAATTCTATCAAACATTTAAAGACCAATTGATTCCAATACTCCACAAACTATTTGGGAATATAGGTGAAGAAGGAGTCATACCAAATTCTTTTCATGACACAAATATGGTACTTATACCTAAATCAGGAAGAGATGAAATAGAGAAAAAAATTATAGACCAATCTCCCTCATGAATATAGATGCAAACATTTTAAATAAAATATTAGCAAAAAGACTACAGCAACTTATCACAAGAATATTACACTTTGATAAGGTAGGATTTATTCTGGGAATGCAAGAATGATTTAATATTAGGAAAACCACCAGTATAATTTATCATATCAACAATAAAACTAACATAAACCAAATGATTATCTGAATAGATGTAGAAAAGGCTTTTGACAAAGTATGACATCCATTCCTATTAAAAACACTAGAAAGTATAGGAATAAATGGAGCCTTCCTTAGGTAGCATCTATTTCAAGCCATCAGCAAGTAATATATTTAATGTGGATAAGCTAGAAGCATTTCCAAAAAATTCAGGGGTGAAACAAGGGTGCCCACTATCACCCCTCTTATTCAATCTGGTACTAGAAATATTAGCAGTAGCAATTAGAGAAGGAAAAGAAATCAAAGGAATCAAATTAGGCAAAGAAGAGACCAAGCTATCACTCTTTGCAGATGATATGATGATATACTTAGAGAATCACGTAAAAAAATTACTTGAGACAATAAATAAATTTGGCAAAGTTGCAGGATATAAAATAAACCCACATAAATCCTCAACATTCTGGTATATTTATTTTTTTTTTTTTGCCTTTTGGAGGGCAATTGGGGTTAAGTAACTTGCCCAAGGTTACACAGCAATTCTTTTTGTGTGGGTGTTAAGTGTCTGACACTGGAACTGAACTTGGGTCCTCCTGTCTCCAGGGCTGGTGCTTTACTAATTGTGCCACCTAGCCACCCAATTCCTGTATATTTCTAATGAAATTCAAAAGCAAGAGATAGAAAGAGAAATCCTATTTAAAGTTACTGTAGACATTATAAAATATTTGGGGATATAGCTGCCAAAACAAACCCAGGATCTATATGAACACAACTACAAAACACTTTCCACACAAATAAAGTCAGATCTAACTAATTGGAAAGACATCAATTGCTCATGGCTGGGTTGAGCTAATATAATAAAAATGACAATTTTACCTAAATTAAATCATATATTTAGTGCCATACCCATCAATTTACCAAAAAAAAATACTTTACAGAGCTAGAGTAAGTAGTAACAAAATTCATTTGGAAGAACAAAAGGTACAGAATATCAAGGGAATTAATGAAAAGAAATTCTAGCAAAGATGGACTAGCTATACCAGATTTTCATCTGTATCATAAAGAAGCAGTCCTCAAAAATACTTGGTACTGGCTGAGGAATAGAGGAGTGGATCAATTGAATAGATTGGGCACATGAGACTCAGCAGTCAATGATTATATTAATGTACTGTTGGATAAATCCAAAGACCCCACTTTGGGGATAAGAACTCACTATTTGTCAAAAAAACTGCTGGGAAAACTGGAATATGATATGGTAGAAACTGGGAATAGACCATTGTCTAACACCACATACCAAAATCAAGTCTAAATGGGTGCATGATCTAGGTATAAAGGCTGATATTGTAAGCAATCTGGGAAAGAAAGGAATAGTTTACCTGTAATATTTGTGGAGAGGGGAAGTCTTTATGACCAAACAAGAATTAGAGAGCATTATAAAATGCAAAAAATGGATAATTTTGATTACATTATATTGTAAAGCTTCTGTACAACAAAGCCAATGTGACCAAAATTAGGAAGGAAATGGAAAATTGGGAAAGAATTTTTATGACCTATGTCTCTGATAAAGGACTCATTTCTAAAATATACAGAGAATTGAGTCAAATCTATAAGAATACAAGTCAATCCCCAACTGATAAATGGTGAAAGGATATGAACAGGCAGTTTTCAGAGGATGAAATTAAATATATCTATAAGCATATGAAAAATGCTCTAAATTACTATTGATTAGAGAAATGCAAATCAAATAACTCTGAGATACCACATCTCACTGGTCAGATTGGCTAAGATGACAAAACAGCAAAATGACAAATGCTGGAGAGGATGTGGACATATTGGAACACTAATGCATTTTTGGTGGAGTTGTGAACTGATACAAACATTCTGGAGAGCAATAGGGAATTATGTCCAAAAGGCTATAAATCACTTCGTATTCTTTGACCCAGCAATACCACTTGTAGGGTTGTATCCCAAAAATCATAGAAGTGGGAGGAAGACCCATATGTACAAAAATATTTATAGCAGCTCTTTTAGTAGGGGTAAAGAATTGGAAATTATGAAGGTGTCTATCAATTGGGGAATGGCTTAACAAGTTGTGGTACATGCATGTTATGGAGTATTACTGTGCCATAAGAAACAAGGAGCAGATGGACTTCATATTTACCTGTAGAAGCTTATACAAACGGATGCTGAGTGAGAAGAGTAGAACCAGGAGAAATCTGTTCATTGTTACAGACACAACGTATGTTTGATGACCAAATTTGATAGACTGGACTCTTCTCAGCAATTCAGGGTTATAAGTCAACCCCAAAAGACTCATTATGGAGAGACATGTCTACATCCAGAGAAAGAATTAAGTTTCAATGCAGATTGAAGCAACTTACCTCCTCTTTTTCTTTTTCTTGCTTGTTTTTTTTCCTCTTTCCCATTGTTCATTCCATGTGATATAGTCCTTCTTTATAACCTGACTAATATCTAATGTGAAAGTATTTCCAGATCCTATACTTGACTGTATGCCACCATTGTTGGGGGGTAGGGGAGGATGGGAGAGAAAATTTGAAACTCAAGGGATTGTGGAATTGAATCTTGTAAACTAAAAGTAAAGACATGAATTCATTTTTTTAAAAAGAGAGTGTGATGATACTTCAATCCTTTGAATGAAGTCGGGGAGCTTGACCTAGCTTCCTGTTTTCAAGCTGGTACCATGTGATTAAGTTTCACATGGTATTCAGAGCAAGATGGCTCGTCTAGGTGATCTTGAGTTTAAGTCTCTGCTGCCTCTGTTGCTTTGTCATACTTTGCCTGATTATAGGTTATTAAACATACATTTTGAGATCAATGGGTCCAGTCTTTGAATTTTACATTTAAATTCAACAGACATGGTTTGCTAAAAGACACCATCAGCATAAAATGAAGTTCCTACTCAATAATCCCACAAATTGCTTCATGTTTTATGATGGTTTTAAGTCTCAAAGTCCCAGCAGGTTAAAACACATATTATTGCTATTTGTTTACATTTTTCTATCAATGAACAGTTGTGGGTTTTTTTATTAAACTTTTTCTTATATGGGAAGAAAATCAATAACTATCCTGTACTTGGGTGGAGAGAGGAATGATGGATCAAAGTAGATGAAAGGAATAATCATTCCATATGATTTGAGGGATGATCTGGAAGGGTTTCTACCCATGTGAAATTCAATCAATTCAAAAATATATTCCTTAAGGTTGAATCATTGAACATTGTTGTTAAAATGCACATATACCCTAGGAGCAGTAACTCATTGAGTTATAATCTGTGATCATTCCTTGACAAAACACTCTTGCAAGGAAAAGCATTGTCATTAAATGTTGGTGTCCAAAGAGATCAGAAAAGGTGTTTAAAATGAGAGGCCAACTAAGGAAAACAAATTCGAGTGGGATTTGGGAAAAATTCAATAAGGGTTCTCAGTCAGGTGAGGGTGGGGGTCAAGGAGAAGGGGACACTATAAAAGTTATTGAGGACAGAGAAAAGAGATTAAAGGATCATTAAAAATAATCATGCTGTGGTTGAAAGGAAAGTTCGGTGATCATGTGTCCTTGAACAAATAGTTCTTTATAATTTAGCTGCCCTAGGATAGTGAGTTTCCACTGCTCTTTCAGAAGGACTCTGTCAGGCCACCTTTTATTGAAATAGTTAGTAACATGGCATTCCTTATGACTATAGACCTTGACTCAGGCTGTGGCTTTCAAGCCATCTAGCTTTAATCATAGAATACTTGAATGTACAAGTAGCAGGTTTATCCCAGTGTGACCCCAACTGAATGTTTTCAAAAGATGTTTATTTGGACTATTTACATTGAATTATACACTTCTTTCCTGTTCCATGGCTTCTGGGGAAAAGAACTCAATGTGAACCGCTATAGACTCATGGAATAGTCTTCCATACTAAGTCATTACACTGACCTTAAATCAACTGCTCATCTAATACCTTTACTGATTCCAGTGTCCACTTATAGCAAAAACCTGATTCTATCACAGCTTAACCTTTTGGGTGCTGGGAGAATGTGTCTAGTGTTCATAATACTGCTGTCTTTTAAAATTCATTGGTTACCTCCTCCATCATATACTTATCAATACTGCTCTAAGTATATATTTGATAGTACAACTAATTCTTCTTCCAAAACACCAAAAATAGGAATCTTTCTCTTTTTTAAAATGTATTTTTAAATTATTTTTCTCCTTTTATCTGTTTTTCCCCCAATTCATTTATTTATTTTTAGTTTTCAATATTCATTTCCACCAGATTTTGTTACAAATTTTCCCCTGTCTTTCCACTACCCCCACCCCAAAATAGCAAACTTACTGAATACCCCTTCTCCCAATCTATTCTTTCTTATATCCTCCCCCATCCCCTCAAATTTCTAGTAGGGCAAGATGAATTTCTATACCCCAGTGCCTGAATATCTTATTTCCCAGTTGCCTATAAAAAACAAGTTTTTTTGAACACTTTTTTTTTAAACTTTGAGTTTCAGATTTTTTCCCTTCTTCCCTCCTCACCCCCCCAACCCCCTTCCCGGGAAGATAAGCAATTCATTATAGGCTGTTGTAATGGCAAGCACAGCAGTGGTTCACACAGCAGTGGGGCGGCCAGGTGGCACAGTGAGTAAGAGCACCGGCCCCAGAGTCAGGAGACCTGGGATCGGTTCTGGGCTCAGATACTTACACTCACACGTGCAACCTTGAGCAAGTTACTTAACCCCAATTGCTTAAAAAGAAGTGGTTCACACCTTGTTCCAGCTATCAAATTAACACCTTGTTTCAGTTCAAGTTTCTTTTGAGCCTTGTATCAAGTGTGTTAAGAAACAGAACATGTGAACCCCACCACCTGTGAAGTCTAGAACTCATGAACTAGGAAGGAGCAAAAGGAAGGAGAGCAGATAATGACCACATATAAGGAGAGGTCTTGGCTAGAGACAGTGGAACTGAGAAAAGGACTCTTGTGGTGGCAGAGTTAAGAGAGAAAGCTTGTGGTATCCCAGCACTCTGTTTGTTTGTGATACTATGTACAGAAGCCCTGGGACCTTACTGGAAGCCCTAAAAGAGGATTTTCTAGTTGTATGCTTACAGAAATCCTGGAGGAGGGTTTTGGAGGTCATAGGACTTTACTGATGATTTGTGCTGACCTTTTGGACCTTTTTTGTAGGTGTGTGTTGATTTCTCTATTGATGATTTGTGCTTGCTCATATTGCCAGCCAATTACTTGGCTTTTGAACTCTTTGCCATGGTAGAACTCTGCTTCCAGAATGGAGAGAGCTTTGACCTAAATCACTGGGGTTTTTGTAGCTGCCATAGCTATTAGGAGGGTGCCTTTCTACAGCCCCCACAAGCTCTGGCACACTGGCCACACACCCCAGGACCTCCATCCAATAATGGGATCCAGATCCAAGCATGTTAAAGCAAGAGTGATTACACTCTTAATGGTTGCTTGGTTCCCCTACAATCTGCAGTCCAGGAGCTCTGGAAGCAGCAATAAAGTAGCAGCTGCAGCTGCTGCCATGCCTCTGCTATCTCTTGCCCCAGGGGCAGGGGCTGGACTCTGCTCTTCTTTCGCTCTGTTCATACTGAGTTCCACATGGACCTTTTACTTTATCTTTGGCAGTTAGGAGTTGAGAAGCCTGGAAAGCACTACAGCTGCTGGTGGTCCACTCTGCTAAAATCTGCTTATGGCCACCATCGCTGGTTGGGCCTCCCTGGGGCCAGACCCATGTGCCTCATGAGGGACTGCACTTGGCAACCAGCTTGGTGTGTTAGACCCTTCTTGCCAGCCTGCCAGGCTGCCTTCAGTGGGAAATTTGTTTCTCCCTGTCACTTTGTAGGTTGTGTAGCTCTTAAATTTGTTTAGAGTCATTTTTTTACATGTATTAGAAATGACTGGAATGGGAGCTCACACCAAGTTTGTGCTTCTACTCTGCCATCTTGGCTCTACCCCCAAACTCAAATAGGAATCTTTCAACAAGTACTCATGAGATGTGATAGAAAATTGATCGTATCCATGAGTTAGAATCATGCACCAGCATATTTATATAAAAATTATGGACCTTTTGGGAGAAATTTTAAGTTTCTAAACAGCTTTTCAATTTCACAAAAGTCACAGGTACCTCTCCCCTCTCATCAGATTCTGGACTCAGTTTTACCACCATTTACAATATCAATCCACTTGTAATAATCCACAAAAAAGGACATTCTCTTTTAGTTTTTCCTAGGTGCATAGTTAGGCCAAATGCTCTAAGCTGTTATAGATCTACAAAATGTCTGGGGGCTTGATGCAATCAGCATCAGGAAAACAGTTTCTGAAAAACATCATCTTCTATTGGGGATTCCTCTTCAACTTTGGCTCTACACTAGAACTTTTTTGATGACAGCTGGACACATAACATTGGTTAGTGTATAGCTCATTATTTTATGCTGAATAAGACAACCTCAAGAAACCCAAAGGCAAAATGAAGGTCTGATTAGGGAGGTGAGCACCTGCATTAAGAGGAGGCAACAGGCAATAAATGCAAAAAGAAACAAATATCTATCCACATCAATGTGTACCAGAGGAAAGTTGAAGACTCTTCTGCTGCTACTCAAGAGAGTAGAATGATTTCCAGACACCACTGATGAAATTTATATAGACCCTACTATGTGCCATCAAGATGTACTAAATGCATTACAAATATTTCATTTGATCCTCATGGCAACCTTGAGAGGTAGGTACTGTTATTATTCTTATTTTATAATCCAGGAAGCTGAACTGAAATTTAGTATCCTATTCAATTATAAACATGGGCAACAGCAGCTTTCCTTCTCATGTGCCTTAAAAAAGTAAAATTGAACTTGAACTTGATTATGTTTAAAGTTCATTAAATTCTTATTTAATGTCTTAGTAGAGTAGTAAATATGTGGCTATTTCTCATTTTTTGGACAACTGAATTTCAATTTCCTTTATAACTCTATATATTTTTATCTCAGGAATTTAAAAATATTCATCTGAGTAGTGGTTCACAGGGTTCCACAGATTGTCAAGGAGGTCAATGACACAAACATGTTAAGAACTCCTAGTCTAGTAGCTATATTTTTCACATTATAATTGAATTGTGTCTGATATTTTACATGAGAAATGACTAAATAGTTTTAGACTGATTTCAATTTCTACTTTTACTGAAAAAAAAAAGCAGCTGATGCCAGTTTAACCAGTCATCCCACTATGCTTCCACGTGCAAGTGACTCATTCAAGTCCTATCTCTTAAAGTGTTTAGGTCTTTTTCTGTTAAAAGGTATCTGTTTTCTGGGAGGGGTAACCCTTCAAGACATTATTCCCCATTAACACCCTTGATATATATTAATTTGGAGTCAGGGAGATCTGAATTCAAATCCAACTCCAGGCATTTGCTAGTTGTGTGACTATGCCTCCCTCAGTTTTATCTTTTGTGGAATAGAGACAATAATTACAACTACCTCTCAGGATTGTTGGGAGAATAATATAATTAATATTTGCCAATCCTAAAGGAGCATATATGTGTTGTTTGTATTGTTATTGTTATATTAGTTAATTTTTGAATGAGAAAAATCAAGGTAGAATAATAATATATATTGAATTGACTTGAAATGAAATGAGCTAAATGTAGACTCCAATTTCTTCCCAGAAAAATAATCATAATTATAGTTTTAACATAACTATGATTATTATCAAAGAAGTGCTACAACTTTATTATCTTGCTTTCATAATCATGTCAAGCCTTATATGACCAATAAAGAGAGAGAATATAGGCCTATCAGATCTGTGATCATTTGATCTGACCATGCAAGAAGGTAACATTGCCAGTCATTCCTTATGTGTAAGGTATTAGTGCAAGGATAATCAATGCAGCTGGAGAAGGAGGAGGGAGAGGAAGAGTGTGCTTTGTGGGCATGCTGCTAATATCCAAATAAAAAGACATTCTAATAATCACTCTAGTTCTATGTCTTTCAGAGATGTGCACAAAATCAGAAGGTTTTATTCCCTTCCATACCTGAAACCTCAATGATAACATCAGAGCTATTTCAGAGCCAACAAAAAACATACAGGGTATACAGCATGGGGTAGCATATGTGCCAAATTAACTTTATCCACATAAATCTCCTCTTTTCAGTTCCCAGTTGTGTTGAAAAGTAGAGCTCTGAGGGAGTCTCCCCTTGAAGGTGAACAAGGAACATACTATTGGCTGTGATATTAGAACAACCAATGAGTTTGAGAGTATGCTAGGTGATTTTTTTCTTCATCTTTTCCCATTTCTGTAATTGTATTGTGAATGCTCTCCTTCATATTATTATATTGTAAAACCAATAATTTATTTACTAATCTTAACCAAGGATAAGTATTTTAACTATAATTCTATATTCATAATTCATCTTCCACCCAATATTTTCGTACCCACAGCAAATTGTCAGAAAACCAGGGATGCTTCTCAGCAAAATTATGATATAGAAAAATAAAATTGGATCATATCTTAAAAGATCACCTAACTCAAATAATAACCAAGAAAATGAGCTATCTTCATGGATGCCTAAATTATTGTCTTGAGCATCTTCATCAACAACAACATGATCATCACCTTGAAAAATGCATTTGGATATCCTTGCTTTTCTTTGTAATTTTATGAATTTTGCTTCATGCATTTAAAAACGTTATTCTGAAAAGTCCATAGGCTTCATGGGCCCATGGAAAAATAAAAGTTAAAAATCCCTGACCCAAAGTCATATGGTTAGTGAGTTGTCATTCTTCATAATCAAAAAGGACCAAAATGACATCAATGTGTTAGGATCAAGGTACTGTGTGTTCAATTATGATTAGACCAATAAGAGTTTGGAAGGGTTTGCCATAGATCAGGCATGTATAGTTCATATAAATTTTTGGAATAAAAAAAGGTTTCTCAGACACCCATGTGGCTGCCAAATACCCCTGCTGTTTCAGTACAGTGGGAAGATGACTCTATGGCCTGGGCTGCTTGTGTGCAGAGTTCTAAGTCTAGTTCCCAGTATATCCATACCTTATACTTTATAACTAACCTATTTCTACAGTACTTCAAGGTAAATATAATAATGAAAAGATGGTTTAAGTGATATCTTTTGAATTGCACTTATTATAATTTGCATTTCAATGAGACAGAATTACACATTTTCACCTTTACTCTCCCTTCCACAGGCATCAAAGTCCAGTGCAAGACAAAAGTCAGGGCAACTGGTAATGCATCATGATGTAATAGATGACCTTGACATCTTTGATGTCTAACCAAACTACAAGCACTCTATAGATCCTGCTTCTGACATCTTCCTAAATTCTTGGAACAAATAGTTCACATGTACATATTCCACTAGGGAAATCTTCACGTGATTGGGATAGACACCCACCCTCCCGCAACTCACCAATGGCTCTAAGAATCTCTGGTTAGCCTCATCCTGGTTTAACCTGCTTGTCTACTGAAATGGTCTTACCAATATTTGGCCAATACACATGCTACAGGTGCTTGGAGTCACAGGTGAGAGTTGGGTGGCAAATAAACACAAAAAAAGCAGCCGTGAAAAAGGCTTGGCAGCCTTCACACCAAAGTTAATAGTCTTTCATTAACACCCCATATATCGTGTCTAAAGTCATATAATTACTTTATAGTAGAACTGGGACAAGATGTAATTCCTAGTATCTTTTGGAGTGACACTTCATTAATTTAGAACATTGGTGTAATAATACAAACCACCTTCAAAACTATCAGCCATAACAAAAACCCATGGAAAAATGTGTAACAATAGGCTATATGACTGATCTGAATTCAGAAAGTGGGGAAGAAACTAAAGCAAAGGGAAACAATCCCACTAAGGAGGAAAAATGGGAATTATCTAAAGACACTGATAGAGATACAATGAGAATTCTACAACTATTTTAGATATTAAAAGGGTATATAGAAATCTTGGTTGTATAGAAGTTGTTGGCTTACTATCACAACCCCATTCATGTTATGTAGCAGATTGGGTTTCCAGAGCATTGCTGACTACTTTTCCCTCAGCATTCTAGAAGACCTTGTAAGGGCTTGCCGTTTCCTTTTCAGGGCTGGGCATTTACCTTGGGTGTCCAGCATATCACCAAACTCTCACCTGACTCCACAGAATCTGCATGTGCAGCAGCCACAACTCAGTAAAAACATCTCAGAACATGGGCTAAGCAAGGTCAAGGGTAACCAACAGACCTCAAACCCATCTTAATATCTACCCCACTAATGTGAAGAATATGCACTCTTGAAAGAGGAAGATAAGAGCAGTTTGTCTCAGTGGCCATGAAGGTGACTGAAATAGGCATTGTGGATTGTCGAGTGTTTGGTCAGACATTGAAGACTCCAAGGTCACCAATTGCTTTTGGGGCTATAGGCATTTTTCCTAGCTTTTGTCTTGCCACTGGATTTTGATGACTCTGGAAGAGTGAAATTGACAACTCTGTGCAATTCTGCCTCACTTAAATTCAATTCACATGCAAGTGAAGACATCATCTCATGATGTCATTGGTCCTTCTATAAAAAGAAGGGTAAAGAAGAACAACAGAGGACCATGGGGACATGAAATGTTTATCTAGTACTATATTTCAGTGGCTCCCTCTGGTGGACTTTACTCATTGATTATCAATTTACATGAATTAGCCAATATGTCTTCATTAGTTTTTTAGAAGTGGATATTTATGAAAATCATATTAAAGCTGCTGCAAAACACCCGTCCTCCGACCTGAGACACACTCTCTGACAAATACATACAGAGTACAAGAGAACATGGAGATGTATTTATAGCATATGTAGGAAATGGGACAATTCATAACTCTTGGAAGTCTTTTTGTTGTAAAGCATTCTTCCCTTTATTTATTCATCATAAAGTTTCATTTAGGTAATGAATGGCTTCCTGGGATGGAGTCCTTAGACTTTTGAAGCTAATTTTCCTCAGTGCATCTTATTTAATCTTGACTTCTAATAAGAAAAAAAAAAACTACAGTAGCTAATCTAGGAAGTTTGTTATTAAACAGATGAGAAGTCCAAATTCTTCAACCCTCAGAAGTTCATAAGGTTTGTTTTTATCCTCTGGTTTGAAAGCAACAGGAGAGGCTGTTGTCCTTCCACTTCCTTCCTTAAGCAATTCACTCCCAAAGGCTTGATGATATTGGTTCCCCATTAGACTAGCCAGCCAGACGCTATATTGCATGGGTTCCAAAATACCTTGATATTAAATCCAAATGTCATGGAGTATAACCAAATATCTTTAGTAAATCCCAACGCACTCCCTCAATAGTTTTTGCATTTCATTCAATGACTTGAAGCATTCTACACTGCCCCTGCTTGAGTAAGTATGTTAGGACTTAATGTGGTGAATTTGATCAATTGATTGATTGCAAATGGATGTCTACACCTTAATCCCACCTAATTCATACCACTGACTGATTAATTCTGGACCATCTGTAATAATTGAAATAAGGAATTGAAATATCCCTCTTATAGAAGCAACAACAGTAAGAACAGGATAAAAACAAAGGTATTATAATAGGAATATAAAATTTTGTCAAAATTTGTTATAATGTAAGCTTCTTGAAAGTAGCAACTTTTCTTGCTTTTTCTTTGTACCCCCCCCCGGAATTTAGCATAATTTTTGGCACATAGTAAATTCTTACTAAATATTTGTTGAAAGAACTACTTAGTACTGGCTGAGGAATATAGTGGATCAATGGAATAGAATGGGTACATGTGACTCAGCAGTCAATGACTATAGTAATCTAATGTTGGCTAAAACCCAAGACCCCAGTTTTTGGGAGAAGAACTTACTATTTGACAAAAAATGCTGGGAAAACTGGAATATAGTATGGCAGAAACTGGGCATAGACCATTATCTAACACCATATACCAAAATCAGGTCTAAATAGGTGCATGATCTAGGTATAAAGGCTGATATTGTAAACAATCTGGGAAAGAAAGGAATAGTTTACCTGTCAGATTTGTGGAGAGGGGAAAATTTTATGACCAAACAAGAAATAGAGAGCATTATAAAATGCAAAATGGATAATTTTGATTACATTAAATTGAAAATTTTCTGTACAAACAAGCCAATGTAACCAAAATTAGGAGGGAAGTGGAAAATTGGGGAAAAAAATTTTGGGAAAAAAATTTTTTGGGAAAAAATTTGGAAAAAAATGCTCTAAATCACAATTTATTATAGAAATTCAAATTAAAGCAATTCTGAGGTACCACAGCTTGGTCAGATTGGCTTAGATGACAAAACAGGAAAATGACAAATGCTGGAGAGGATGTGGATAAATTGGAACTCTAATGCATTGTTAGTGGAGTTGTGAACTGATTCAACCATTCTGGAAAGCAATCTGGAACTATGTCCAAAGGGCTATAAATAATTTCATACCCTTTGACACAGCAATGTCACTTCTAGGGTTGTATCCCAAAGAGATCATAGAAGTGGGAGGAAGACCTATATGTACAAGAACATTTATAGAAGCTCTTTTTGTGGTGGCAAAGAATTGGAAATTAAGGGGATGCCTATCAATTGGGGAATGGTTAAACAACTTGTGGTATGGTATATAAATGTAATGAAATATTATTGTGATATAAGAAATTAGGAGTAGATGGACTTTATATTTACCTGGAGAGGCTTATATGAACTAATGATGAATGAGAAGAGCAGAACCAGGAAAAATCTGTACACAGTTACAGACACAACGTATGTGTGATGACCTACTTTGATAGATTGGACTCTTCTCAGCAACGCAGGTTTATAAGACAACTCCAAAAAACTCAACAAAGTCTAAAAAAAAAGCAAAAAACAAACAAACATTTTATTTCTAGACCATATTTTACCTAAAACATAGTTTTCTTTTAATAAGACAGTGTTTCAATTTTATCATTTATCAAATCAAGTACCTAGAATAAGGATAGGCGGTTTGATTACCTAATGTGTCTTTCTGTGTATCCATTGATCCATTGTTTGTATTTTGACCTTAGAAATGGAAAAGATCTACAGAATAATTTCAGGCACAGAGAACTTGGCTTTTCTTTTCCAGATCCTTTTCCAAAAGAGCTGTGTCACAGTGGCAACATTTAATTAAAAGGTGAAGAGTGAAAAAAATCCCTCAGAGTACTTGTAGAATTTAAGCAATGCCATGTATACTTTATTTTCTAAATAATTTCCTCTTCTTTAAAAAGAATTCAAAACAAAACATAGTGAGTGGCTTCACACTCCTATGACCAACTCATATTTGCTTTGCTGCTGCTTGTCTTTCATTTGCAAAGAGGACCACAACATCAGGGAAATTATGCCATGACATGCAAGTAACTTAGATTTAAGTGAGGGTGTGTTGTGCAAAGCCACCAGCTTCACTTTCTCCTCAAGAGTCATCTGGGTCCAGTGACTGGACACAGATGAGGACACCTGGAGATGACCAAGAATGCACTGTGGGACCTTGGTCTTTTCAAGCTAACATTTCCAACAGGTCTGAGTTTGACTCATATATATTCCATGGGAATGATAGTAAACATGATATATCAAGGCAATATTTATGCCTAAATACTTCAGGAACTTATCGTTTTGACTGCATGACCCATTCTACCAATGCAGATCAAAACCACTCTATGTCTTATTTGATAGTTTAAAGAGCTTCTTTGGCATCATTTGATGTCTTTCTGAATATAGCCAGTATCTGAATAATATATAAAATAGGCCTATTTTTAATCCTTTGCAATCTGGTATGAATTAAACCAGAGTATGTATCCTGCTTACGCAGAGTTTTAGAATTCAGGATTATATCTACATGATCATACATTAAATTATTCTTAGTGTCAGGAAAAGAAAAATCAGGAAGCATCTCTTTCCTTTACGTAGTGCTGATGGTTAAATTTCTTATAATGTAATAAAGACTGACTACCTGTTTAGTAACTTCTGTTAAATGTAATATATAATTAATGTTATGATGTGGAAAAGAGTTACACAAATATATGTATGTATATATATATATGTAATCATATCTAAAAATCACAATATTAAGACATAAAATAAGTATGTTAAATTAAGAAATGGGCTATGTAAATGTGTATTCATATAGACTATATAACATGTCTTTTAAGTGCTGAAGTCTAAATATTTCTATTCAACATAAAGGATACCTCAACCTTCATGGAACATGTAAATCTATAATTTTCTTCTTTTGAAAAATATAGAGGTTTGAATAGATAGTTTCTCTGCCCACTTCCACCTTCTAAGAATATGAACTTCAATTCTACCTCTATCATAGAAAATGGCATTCATAATTATGTTGAGAAACAATTATAAAAAATCAGAATATTAGGGATGGCTAAGTGGAGCAGTGAGGAGAGCACTGGCCCTGGAGTTAGGAGGATCTGAGTTCAAATCCAGCCTCAGACACTTTACACAAAAATTAGCCATGTGACCTTGGGCAAGTCCCTTAACCCCAACTGCCCTCCAAAAGGTAAAAAAAAATCAAAACATTAAAGAAATAAAATATGAAGTATTAAAAAATAATCCATCCCTCTTAATGATGCAACTCTGATTCTAAGAAGCACTATCCAAGTCATAGATTATGTGTCTCCTTTTCTTTTTCTTTCCTTTCTCCTGATCTTTGTTCTTTTCACTGTTCAATAGTACCTCCTCTGGTTAATGAATAATGGAATTGAAAAGAACAGAATTTCATAGAATCATAGACCATTAAAGCTGCAAGAAATAGTAGATACTATCTACTCCAAGGTCTCATAGTGGCTGGTCTGTAATTTTTTTCATAGGAAAATTCTTTCTTCAAGCATATAAATTTTACCTATTTAAAACCATAAATCCTGTAAACTTAAAGGAAACTCCTTGAGGAGACAAATGATGTCATTTTTGTCTTTGTTTCCCCAGCACTCAGCACATAGTAGGCAGTTCATAAGTATCTGTTAAATTGATTTTCATTCTTTTCTCTATTGCATTTCTTTCTCACTTGCATTTCTCTTCTCTCTAGTTTCCAGGCCTCATTTACTGAAATGTAAATTTCTGAAAGCAACAATGATGAGGCTGTGGAGATTGATGTGATCCACAGAAGAGAATTTGGAGATTTAATTGTTGCCCAGTCTGTTTTTGATTTGAGGACAGTGGTGAAGGATAGTTCCTCATTTTACAGAGGCAGATGTAGAAGGAATGAATTATTTGAATAAGTACAATTTCTATTGGTTTTAAAAAAATAACTTACTGCAAACTGTACTGGACTTTCTGAGGGCTTAACTGTTAGCAAAGTTCTTTACATATATTGTCTCATTAAATCCACAGATTGCAAGGTTGCATAAGTAATTACTGACATATACAATACTAAGAATGCAGTTCCCCTGATTCTTATCTATGCATAAGTTGACCTTCATATCTTGTGAGGTATTTTCACATTCTGAGATTCCTTGATCCCCAGACCAGGGCTTTTATTAAATTGGTTTGGATTTCAGTCAATATAAGTGTTTTGGTCTATAGTCATGAAGTGCTTAGAAACAGTTCTTAGACTATAGAAAAATAGAAGGATTTCTCTTATTTCTTGAAAAGTTATATTTGTGTATATTGGAAAAAGCAAAAAAGAAATCTGAAGTTAAAACAATACTCTATACCCATACAGAACATTTTTCCTCTGTCAATAGAGGTTAAAGACTACTGATAAATTTATATTCCTTTACTGTATTTATTTCAGTGTTTTTGATGTATTTAGTGTATTTAAAATAATTTTTACAAATATTGTGTTATATACTGAGAAATGTATTCTTTTGATTTTCACTGGAATAAGCTTTTTCTGCATTATGGTAAAGATGGTGATGTGGAGAGGAATGGAACAAATTTCCCTGAGAAACTTTTAAAAGTAGTTACAAAGATGAACTTTTATATGCAAAATGAAAGAATGGATGATATGATCATTTAGTTTCTTTAAAAATCAGGAATACTATGTTTTGACAATTTTTAGTAAGTTTCATCAAAAAGAAAAAGGTAATGGGGTGGCTAGGTGGCACAGTGAATAGAGCACAGTTCCTGGAGTCAGGGGGACCTGAGTTCCAATCCAGCCTCAGACACTTGACACACTAGCCATGTGATTTTGGGAAAGTCACTTAACCCCAACTTCCCTCCAAAAAGAAAAAAAAAAGAAGAAAAAGGTAAAATTTCTTTACATTGCATTGAATTTTATACATTTTCTTATAGATAAACCTGCAACTTCACTGGAATAGGGTGAAAAAAAATAAATGTTTTTGTTTTTCAATCAAGAGTCCATACTTATAAGATGTTGTCCTTAAAGCTCTCTCAAATGTCTTAAGACTCAAATAAATTATATACTTAAAATATAAAATATATGGTTCCAAGTTTATTTTACAATCTTATGGGACAAAAATAGATAAAAGTATTCCCCTAAAGTATAATGTAATAAGGAAGAAGGTTCTTCACTCAAAGACACATAAAATACATATAAACACATAAAGAGCATATGTTTTCCTCTTCTTTGAAAGAAAAAAAAACAATTATAGAAAAAGAGAGCAAGATGTGGTTATGTTTAGTAGTCGAAATGGATGTAAATTTCATGCTGTCAACTGAATTTTCATCTGCATAATCACAAGTAAATTAATTCAATTAAATAAATATTTATTAAATACCTAGTGTATGCAAGGAATTTTTCTAGGTTCTGAGGAAATAAAGGTGATATGTGAACTGAGCACTTAAGGAAGAGAAATATTTAAGTGAGTAGACATGTGGCAGAACTTCATTCCAGACATGAGGCTTGGTTAGTAGGGATTTCTATGTTTCAGATTCTTTACTTGTGAAATGAGAGAAGTGATACTTTTCCCATTTACCTCAAAAGCTTCTTATAAAAATTATGTAAGTTTATAGTATTTTTGTGATACTTGTCCCATTTACCTGAAAAGCTTCTTATAAAAATCATGTAAGTTGATAGTTACAGAGGGCTTTAAGATTTCCAAAATTATCTATATACATTATCTCCATTAACATTACAACACCCCATGTGAGAAAATTTCTGTTATACCAATTTTATCAGATGAAGCAACAGTGACCTAGAGAGGTTAAATGACTCGTCCAGGGTCATACAATTGCTACCTGCCTGGGACAAGACTTGAAACCAGAACTTTATTTGAAGTCTAGTACTATATTTATGTATTTATTTATTTTTGGAGGAGGAAAGGTAGGGCAATTGGGGTTATGTGACTTGCCCAAGATCACACACCTAGGAAGTGTTAAGTATCTGAAGATGGATTTGAACTCTGGCCCTCCTGACTCCAGGGCCCATGCTTTATTCACTGTGCCACCTAGCTGCCCTGATGTCTAGTACTCTAGATATATTATAACTTACCCAGTATTCAGATAGGATCCATGAAAGCACTGGAAAAATATAAATTACTATTATAAGGGAAAGTCAGATTATTAAATAAAGTTGTTGGCTATGTCTGCTATGTCTTATAGTGTAATTCATATTAGCTGGTATATTAAATTGTGAAGAATCAGGAAGGCAGATTGCAAGGTACATTAAGGTATTACTTATCATGGTTAGTTATATGTATTTTGTTTTTGTTTTTAATTTCAGAAGCTTTTCCTAGATCATTACTTCAGAAGTCACTAGAAAAACCTTGTTTGAAAACAGAGACTGAAAAGGTGGAAACAATAATGAACTCAGATTATTTCCTCCAGTCTTGTGCAAGAATAGAAAGTCAAAGGATTTGTTTTAATTGCATAATTGTCAAGAGGTTAGAAAACTAATATATTATTTACATGCAGGTTAGAAACCAATCCTTACCACAGATTAGAAAGAAATGCATAATTAGAATACGGACAAAAGAGTAAGAGAGCACAAGAACTCTATCCATACCAAGGCAGTATATAAGTTATGTGTGTGTGTGACTGTACACTTAGGATGCCATTCCTCATGATACATTACAAAATTTCATCAGAAATCATTGACTCAATCTGAAAAGGATAGTAAAAATTATCTTAATTGAAAAGAAAAATAGACAAATCTATATAAAAAAAATGTCCTAGTCTGATCTCATATTGGTCTGCTTTCCTAGTGCTAATTATCATGAACAACAATATCAATAATGGCTCAGGCTTGTCAAAAAAAAATTAGAATTTTTTAAAGCATGTCTTTAATATGCACAATTTCACATGTATTGCTTTTGATTGGTAAAAACCAAGGGAATGTGAAATTTTTATAAGTGAAAAGGAAACTACTAAATTTAAGACTTTTTTCTTAGTAATCAAAGATTTATTTAAGTTTATTGAGAATGCCACAGATGCCTTATTTCACTGAGAATAATTGGTTTACACAGATCTATAATGAAGAGATTTTTCAAATGCCTTTTCTATCTTTTTATGTTTTAAAATTATTTCCCATAATATATCAAAACCTACTTGTCACTGTCAAGTATGGAAATGATATTTTTTCTTTTTGGAGGGGGGAATGCAAGGCAATTGGGGTTAAGTGACTTGCCCAAGGTCACGTTGCTAGTAAGTATTAAGTGTATGATGTGATTTTTTAATATTTAAAATAATAAAGCCTTTAGCTTAAAGAAAGTCCAGCACAATGTCTGTCACATAGTAGATGCTTAATAAATGATTACTGTTTTTGATTGATTGAAGAAAAGGTTTCTTTTTTTCAAATATTCTCCCAAGTGATTTGTTCAAGTACTCACTAATAGGGACCTGACCTCACCAAACATCATAATGATGATGGTGGTAGTAAAAACAATAATAATAAGAAGAATAAAAACAGTAATACAAGGAAGAGGATTCTTCTACAAGCTTATTGTACTGACTCAAAAGATATGCTCTTAGTCTGAAATTAAACTCTCAAAATCTCTCTTATAAGTACCACAAGAGTTCTGAAAATACCATATTTTACTTGCTCAAAATTGCAAATGAACACCACATATGGAGAATTTAATGTCCTAGTCCTAGATAAATTTGAAAAAGAAATTTTGGTGGATATTCTGCCAAAGTAACTAGGGAGATTAAACTTCAGTTAATTTCATCAGGGATGGAAAGATATCAGAATATCTATTTTAATGTAGTATCTCATTTGGGTATAAACTGAGCTCTGAGTTTGTCTATATTATATTCTTAATAAAAGTTTTTGAACATAAATAAGTGAAGCAAAATAACATTATTTTGCTTCACTTATTTATGTTCAAAAATATTTATTAAGAATATAATATAGACAATGCATTGTACAAGGTATCAGGGATATGAAGACAAAATTTAAATAATTTTCACCTCTCAAGGAACTTATAGTCATTTGGGGATGATAGAACATAAGGTCATTGACTTGGATCTGGAAAAGATTATACATAGACCATTTAGTCCATCCTCCTAATTCTTACAGCTGAGGAAACTAAGGTCCATATAGATGATCAGCCCAAGGTCACATAAGCAGTAAGGACAGAAGTGGAATTAGACAACTCAGATTCTCTGATTTCAGATCTACTATCCATATACACACATATGTATATGTATGTACAAACAGATGCATGTATTTATATGTGCACATCCTTATTGTGTATGTTCAAATACATGTATATGTAGATAGCTAGACAGAGAGATTTATAGACAGATAGAGACAGACAGACAGATAGATAGATAGACAGACAGCAGACAGACAGACAGACAGACAGACAGACAGACAGATAGATAGATAGATAGATAGATAGATAGATAGATAGATAGATAGATAGGATAGATAGAATGTGTGGTAGAGAGTTATGTGGACAAAGAGATGATACTGACAACATATACTAGGAATGGTTAAGCAGAGAGAGAACATTTTAATGATAATTTATATGACTTTTATGTTCAATTCTACATTATCCAAATAATTTGTTATATTGTTGTTTGAGGCAACATGTGTAGTGGATTGAAGTGTTGTGTTACCGTAGACAAGTTAGTTAATCTCTTTGTGACTAAGGCAAATACTTAGGACATATATACAGAATTAGAGATGGGTTGAATGGAGTCTCAATTACATTTGACTTTTATACAGATTAATAGAAATTGGTTTAATTTTGTACTGAAAAATACAAATTACACACTATCATAATGATTGTGTTTACATATACTCAAAATGAGTTTAATTTAAATTTTACTGACTGTCAAATTTAGAATTTGCAGCTGATTTGTATATTTAATTCTGTTTTGAAAAACCCAATTCTCTTCAGGAAATTGTGTGTTTGTGTGGGAGAGAAGTTAATTCTCCAAGAGGAGTCTCTCTATATTAAAATACTTGACTTGGATCCTCTGAGATCATAAATTACCCTGTCAGAATGTACATTTATGGAAGCTGCATTAACATTTCAAGTTAAAGGGGTCTTAAAAGCATGGCTGCAAGTATGTTCAATGACTTGCCTAAAGTTAAACTTATAACATAGAAGAGGGATGCTTGATCCTCAATTTCCTGAGTCTCTGATCTTGCAAACATATAGTGTTTTCCCCACATTCATTGTGAACATCACTAAATATTTTAGGCATCACTATGAACCATAGGAAGCAGGTTTTTAACGGAAACTTTCAAGTAAAACTACAGGTACGCTATAAGGCAGGGGTAGTTGCTCTTTATCGGAGAAAGCTTTATGATATCAGAATCCTATGAAAAGCCACAGTTGGATATGATTATGTCATATAGTACAAACTTGAGGGAAAAAGAGAAGAAGATATATGAAAAGGAAAAATTACAAGAAAGAAAAAGGAATGTAAATTACATAAAGAGTCAACTGGGATCAGTATTCAGGGAATCTTGGGCATTCTCAAACTTCCATCAAATAGAGAAAGAAGCTCTGGGCTACAATAAAATAAATGGGTTGAAATGAAGTACACAATGAAAAGTGTTATATCATCTTTGAACCTAGAAATTTCAGCAGAATTCTGATTAACTTAGAGTATAGAGGAGACACCACAAAGATTTGTAGCCTTCTTTTGGCTCCCTGTAGAATTCCATGAGGCAGAGGATTGCTGTTGCTACTCTCTAATTTCAGTTGTATCTGACCCTTTAGGCACTATTTGGAATTTTCATTACAAAAAATAATGGAGTAGTGTGCCATTTCCTTATCCAACTCTATTTACAGATGAGGAAATTGAGAAAGATAGGGTTAAGGGACTTGCTTAGGGCCACACAGCTAGTAAGTTTTTGAAGTCAGATATGAAGTAAGGAAAAAATGTCTTCCTGACTACAGGTCTGGCACTCTATCCACAACATCACCTAGCTGCACACAAGGCAACGGCTACTAAACATGAATGTTTTACACCTGGATCCACAATGTCTGAAGTGACTTTGTCACCTTCTCACCATGTTGGAGGATTAGCAAAAATTAGGTTATACTTTCACTGGAGTCTATTATAAGTTATGCCATTTGTATTTGAGAAACTCTGATATTTATTGCACTACTTTATTTTCTTTGAAATTTTAAATTACATTTTATGGCAATTACACACACATGCATATGCATACATGCATGTGTTTGTGTGTGTACTTGCTATTAGACAGGTGATATTTGCAAGTTCATTGTATTTGATGATTTGCATTATCAGTTATCCAAAATAGTTCACAATGAGCCCATGAGAAAGAGAAAGATGTTCCAAAGTCAGAGTTTTCAAACACATCAAGGGCACAGGTAATTCAACCAATTCTCGCAATTCATAATAATGTTTCAATGGATACATGGTCTTAACCATTGCTTAAGTCCTTGATGTCGTGGAGCCAGGTCACACAAGTTCATGAGAGTTAATTTTTAAATTTTTGATGGGAGCATTTGTACCTAAAAATTTGAAAAAAAATGTTAAAAAGCAGGTCTTGACTTTTTGTTTTATTTCTTTCTAAGTTTAGTGATGGGAGAAATGTGCATAATGTACCAATTTCTTATTTTTGTCCAGAGAAGTGGTAGTTAAACATTTACTAGCATGCCTTATTGATATGGATACTGCCTAAAGCAAATATTGCAGCTTCTCATCCTTAGCAATCTTGCTCATGTTCTCTCATAAATTGTGCAAAGAGGATTTATCATAAATCGTGCAAAGAGGATTTACCTAATGCTTGGGATGTCTTTAAGATCTTTTAACATTTCATGTTTGTCAATAGATGATCAGTCCTCCTTTTCCAATCATGTATTTCCTGGATATCTTTTACTTCACTTATAAGAAAATTGTTGTTGGATACATACAGCAGTATACTGAAGTTTTGATAAATCAAAAATTGGAGTTTTCTAAGGTAACGTGTTTATGTCATTATGAATGGAACCCTAGGGTTACCTGACTACTTTCATGGTCTTCTGATTGATCCCAACTTCTTCTAGTGTCTAGTTTTTATGATATATTCCCTGAAACAGCTATCAAAATATTCTTAAGGTACAAGTTTTATTTTGTCATTACCAGACTTGAAAGGTTCCCCATTGCTTATACAATGAAACATAAAGTCCTTAGTCTGGCATTTAAGATTCTATACAAATTCATTCCAAACTACCTGGTCAGGTACCTGCATTCATAAATTCTAGGTTGCAGCAGAATTGGAGCATTTGTCATTCCATTTCCCACTTCTTGCTGTTTATACAACTCATCTTCCATGCCTATAATGAACTTTCAACTTATTTTTGTCACAAATCAGAATATTGTGGAGGCACAATTAGGGTAGCACAAGATTCACCAGCTTCTACAATAATGATAGTTGTAATATGATATTCTGGAAGGGAAAGAATCTAGAATTACAAACAAGAATTACCTACCCAGCAAAAGTGAGTATAATTTTCAAGGTAAAATGGGCATTCAATGAAAGAGGATGTTTAAGCTTTCCTGGTGAAGAGACCAGACCTGAATAGAAAATATGAGTTCCAAATACAAGATTCAAAAGAAGCACAAAAATATAATCAGGAAAGAGAATCATAAGGATTTGATAAGGTTAAATTGTTTACATTTTTACATGGGAAGATGATACTTATAACTGCTAAGAACATTATCATTATTAGGGCAGTTAGAATGAATATATATTGACAGAAGCCTTGTTATAAGCTGAGTATGGTGGGATGATATTAAAAAAATAAAATTAAACCGGAAGAAAGAAAAATGCAGTAGGAGAAAAGAAAATAGAGGAATAGTATGGTTAAATTATTTGATATAAAACAGGAGTGAATGACCTTTTACAGTAGAGGGGAAGCTGGGGGAGTTGTAGGAGGAGTATGTAAAGTTTATTCTCTTCAGACCTAGCTTAAAAAGGAGTGACATTCATATTCAATTGTATATAGAACTCTTACACAACAGTAAAGTAGGAGGAGAAAGAGACAAGAGAAGGAAGAGGACTGATAAAAACAGAGTGGAATGGGGAAGTGGTAGTCAGAAGCCATGATGATGGACAGGATGAAAGGAGAGAGAGAGACAGAGAGAGAGAGAGAGAGAGAGAGAGAGAGAGAG
>NW_027187332.1:7544307-7575804 GCF_028583685.1 Petaurus breviceps papuanus | reverse complement strand
AGAGAGACAGAGAGAGACAGAGAGAGACAGAGAGAGACAGAGAGAGAGAGACAGAGACAGAGAGAGAGAGAGACAGAGAGAGACAGAGAGAGAGAGACAGAGAGAGACAGAGAGAGACAGAGACAGAGACAGAGAGACAGAGAGAGACAGAGAGACAGAGAGACAGAGAGAGAGAGAGAGAGAGAGAGAGACTTACTGGGTTCCAAAGTCCAGACTGCACTGACCTCTCACTTTGGCCTTTGCATCTATGTGTTTATAAATGTGGATAGAGCCACACCTGCTGCTGATCTGGAGTCCCTCTGACCAGAGGATGGTCAGGCCTGCCCTGGGGCTAAAGCCTTGGCATGGGGCTGGACTCTGCTCTCAGAGCACTGGGCTGGCTGATTCCTGCCAGCCTTCCAGGCTGTCCTCAGAGGGAGTTTAGCTTCTCTGTGTCATTTTGTGGGTTGTGCACCTCCAAAGTTTGTTCATAGTCCCCTTTTTACGTGGATTGGGATAGGTGGAAGCTGGAGCCACGGGGAGGTCCTGTTTCTACTCTGCTATCTTGACTTCACCCCCCCCCCCCAATCCTCCTCTATTTTAACCATTTCCTTTTCCCTTCATGACACTGCTTCCATTCTATTTTTCATTATCTCATCAACATTTGTTATAATTATTTTTGCCTTCTGTCTCTCTATTTCCTCTTCCCTTTTTATAAATACCCTTTGTGACTCTCAGTAATTCCTCTAGGGGTTTTTCATTTCACCCATTCAGTTTTTTAATTATTTTCCTAATATCTAGACAAACTTTGGTAAGAAAATGAACCCATAGCAGACCTTGGGCCACTGGGTCTTCAGCATCCATGTCAGAATACTTTCTTATTTGATCCCTTTATCTTTGTAGTAATGCCAAAGGCTTTATGCTTCTTTTGTTGTATTTCAAAAGGTTTAAAAGTTTTAGGACTTAGGGGCAGCATCCTTTATACCTTTAATTATCAGACTTCTCAAATTTCTCATATGTCCTCTATCCCCTGGATTACTATTATCCCAGTTGGGGTCAACATTTGGAAACTTTTTATCAACTGGCATCACCCCCTGACCTGGGGGTGGAGGTGGAGGTGGTCCTTCCCATTCCCTTTTAGCCACCCTCCTTATTATGCCTCTTTACCCTCCTGTGAACAAAAAGTTCATAATGGCCATCATCTCAGGCCAAATTTAAAACACAGACCCAAGAATTGGTCTAATTGTTCAGAGAGCTCTATGGGATCCTCAGAAAAAGATTTCACTCCTTTTTTTGTAATTTCTCATCTCTGTACTAGCAAAGGGTATATTTTCAAACCCTATTTCTCCTTGTTCCATGGGAACCTCTAGGAGAGAGTAAAGAGCCTCAGAGAATTTCATTCTATGAAGAAGGTGTTCCTTCCCCAATGGGAGAGAGAAATTTTGAATATCTTGCCTACACTGCTCTAATTCCTGATGTAACCTCGAGTGGGGTGGTACACTAGGGGTGACACTAAGTGTAGTAGGAGCAGTAGCAATCTCCTGAACTGTAGTCCTATTTTCCCTGGCATCAACCAGACCTAATAGTTCTCCTAAGTCTTTTAAATTTCATATGGCATGGGCAAGGATGACAATGGATCCTAGGTATTATGTTTGTCTCTCCATTTTGTCTGTAATTTCCTGGATCTGTAGATTTAAGAAGATACAACTGAGTAGCCTCACCTTTCCAACAGAAGGCATAATCTGATTCTTCCTGAGAAAAGGGTTTCCTTTCATTAATATACATAGTAAGGACTTGAAATAGCAATCTTTCATTTGCCCCATACCTAGGCCAAAAAAGATCAGAAGGTTGTATACTCTATTCCTCATATTTTCCTAATGTTCAAATTATCAACTTGGTTTTGCCCTAACATGTCTCGGGTTTAGATACAAATGTTGTACTAATATATGATTTAATAGGGAGGACACAGGATTTCGAGTCAGAAGGCCTGGGATTCATTTTGAATACTATCTTTTATTGCTTTCAGATATCAGATAAGTAATCTCTATGTACCTCAGTTTCTTAGAGTTTAAGAAAACTATCAAGATGTTAGTAAACACCCTGTCTCCAGATCTAAGGCCCAGGAAGCAAACTGTGCTCTGAGCTTGGCATAACAACAGTACTTTGCACTCACCTTCTGGATGATCTCACCCTCTTGAAAAATCATATAATTTTTATATTGCTTTGATGACTATTTCTCATGGGATCACAACAAAGCTGGTACTCCACCTGACATGCTACAGCAGAAAGTGAGCAATCAAATCTTCTGACAAGCTAAGTGAACCAAACTAGATGTTTCACTCCTATTCCCACCATGCTAACTGGTTTTGCATACTGCTGAATGATCACAAGGCTCAACAACTCTAACAACCTGAGACAATCGTAAGGCTCAGTGATTCTAATAACTGAGAGATTACTCCCACATAACCCAAGAACAGCTGTATTGCCCCCAAAAAATCCCAACCATGGAAACTGTTTTCTCAAGACCTAAGAATGATTGTATTATAGTACCACCTTTTGTGGTTTTCATGCAAAACAAAACAAAAAAAACTGCCTCTGCCATAAGCTATGAGCCCTCCTTCTCAGGAAGACTTCCATTTGCAAGCTTTTCCTACACTTTTAAATTAAGCTTCTATTGGATTCCTGACACTCCTGTCTCTAGCCTGCTTTATTTGAATCTAGTTACCCACAGGTTAGAGACCAGTTCTTGTCCAGTTGACAGAACTTACCTCATATGGTTATTGTGAAGCTTCAATGTGATCACACAATTACACGTATGAAAAATTGCTGTGCAAGCCCTCAATTCTCTCCCTCCCTCCCTCTCTCTCTCTCTCTCTTTCTCCCTCCCTTCCTCTCAACAACAACAAAATCTAATATTTATATAGTTCTATGTGCCAGGTACTGCTAACACATTATTACTCTTATCTCATTTGATCTTCACAGCTACCCTATGAGGTAGGCACTATTATTATCCATGATTTACAAATGAGGAAACTGTGGCAAATAAAAGTTAAATAACTTTCACAGGGACACACACCTAGTAAGTACCTCACAATCTGTCATAACATTTAAACACAGACCTTCCTGATTAACTCTCTCTCTCTCTCTCTCTCTCTCTCTCTCTGTCTGTCTCATTATTATTATTTCAATTTTAGTGTAATGATATTTTCAATTTAATTCAATAAACATTTTTAAGTGCTGGGAATAAAACTGAAAAAAAAGAAAAAGAAAGACATTCCCTAACTTACAATCTAATGGGAGAAGACAATATACCAAAAAAGTAAAAAGAATAGGGGGAGAGTGTTCCAAGGAGGTTGTGCTCCAAGGAATCAAAATCAAATAGACTTGCTCATTAAAAATGGAGTTATATGGGAAATTCTTAAAGTTCAGAGCATTTTATAAAGGAAACATTTGTGAGAAATTTACTACTTTGTCTTCCCTCTAATCTACAGAGAAAAGCAATTTAGGGAGTTGACTATCAAAATCTGAGTTAATCTACATGGTGACGAGATTTCAGGTGGCCATATTATTTTAGAGGAGGAATGATTTTCTTGTTGAGTGGAAAGCAGAACATCATTATTTATTCCTTTTAAATACCATCCTTTTGAGGACCTAATTCACATGATACCCTTGCTAGACTTCCTGAGATTGACCTTTCTTGCAAAACCAGCATCGTATGTGTACTTAATGCCATAGCAAGCTTTATGCCTAGGGATACTGCAGCTCCAGCCAGATCCTTCACAGTAAGCCCACAAATTCTGAGACCAGCCTCTCTCACCTGAGCAGTCAGCAGTCTCCTATGATCTAAGTCCTTCAAACTATGGGAGATATTATCCTTCAGTCACATAGGTCAACTACTAGAGTTTATTTAGATTTTTCTGTTCAGTCACTCACATTTTGCATCGAAGTCATGAGCTCTATCCTAGTTGACTCCCTGTCTCTATCTACTCTCTATTTTTTCCCTTTTACTTTCTCTTCTTCCTCCTCTTTTCTCCCTTTTTCTTTTTCCTCTCTAAATCATTCAGGGATAAAGGTGTTTATTATGATAATTTCACCAAGCCTAATGTCTTAGTCCCTAGATATTCTTCATTCATCTAACTTCAAGCAAAATATAAGGAAAGCCTTAGTGTATGACATGTGGCAAAGTCCCTGCCCTCTCATATTCACACCTCAAAACAGGTCTGAGATGGTGAATATTTCTTTTCCCGAATAAGAGCAAAGTTTGCTTTTCTCCAGTGTGTTGGTCTGTAGTTGTCAAGAATAAGTGATAGGGTTGGAGCCAGCCATTTTTAGACAGTACTTTTCTTTACCCTCTTTAAGTAATGACTTGTTGTTGCTGTTTGTCCTTTGTTGTCAAAAGGAACTATGATATCAGGAAGGCAATGCCATGACTTGCAAGTGAATTAAACTTGAGAGAGGGAGAACTATGCAAAGTGTTCAGCTTCACTTTCTCCTCGGGTCCAGTGGCAAGATATAAATCAGGATGACTGAAGATAGCCCTGGATGCAGTGGGAAACCTTGGCCTTTTTAAGTTGAGATCTTTCCAAGTTTTCTTTTTGACTGAGGCAACCCCATTCAGATTAAGTTCAGGTAAAATATGAACCAAGGAATGACCCTTTTACCTAATAAAAAATAAGTCTGGGAGGGGAAGACCCTTAGGGTTACTGGCTGAAACAAAAAGGATTACTATTTACATTCACTCAGTCATCTGGACCCAAACAATGACCACTAAACTGTTCTTAGGCTGGGACCTATTGTTGGCCAATCAATGAGAGTCAGAGTCAATTAGGTTTAAGTGATAGGGTTTAAGAAATAAATCTATTTCTCAGTATGAAAATAGTTGAAGGGAATAGAAATATGTATTTATTTATTTATCAGAGGGTATATAGGAGTATGAATACATATGTGAATTTGTATATATATGTTTACAGGTATACATAGATAGAGGGCACAGGACCAATTTAATAGGAAGGGATAATACTAAAAAGGAAGAGGTGAGAGAGGAATACAATGAGAGGAGATGGGGAGAGACAGAATGGGGCAAACTATCTCATATAGAAGAGGCAAGAAAAAATGGGCACAATGGAGAGGAAGAACAGGAAGGCATAAGGGAATGGGTCAACCTTATACTCATTGAATTTGGCTCAGGGAGGGAATGACATACACACTAAATATGGTATCTCACTCTACAGGAGAGTAGGGAGGAAGGCAATGGGAGGGGGGATGATAGATGGGAGGGAAGACTAGGGCAGAGGAAAGTTGGAAGCACATACTTTTGAAAAGGGATGGGACCAAAGTAGAGAATAGATCAAGTGGGAGATGGGATAGGAGGGAGGGAAATATAATCAGTCTTCTACAATAGACCTACTATAGTAATGTTTTTCATTAGCTACACATGTACAATCTATATTGAACTGCTTATCTTCCCACTAAGGGTGAGGAAGGGAATGAATCTGGAAATCAAAGTTTTAAAACCAAATGTTTATATATATATATATATATATTCTATTATTAATACTATTTTACATGTAAATGGTAACTAAGAGGAGGGGATATCCTGGGAGACTGCTATTTTGGGGAGGTGGGTAGGGAAAAAACAGGGAGAAAATTTGTAACCCAAAATCTGGTGGAAATGAATGAATAAAACAGAAGTTAATAAGCCATTTGGAAAAAAAATTGAAATAAAAAAAGAAAAGAAAAGAAAGAAATCTAGCTCACAAACCCCAAGATATCTTGCTAGGTTTTAGCAACCAAAGTTTGCATTCCCTTAGGTAGAGCACCTACTGGTAAGGCTCTATTATGCTATGTGAAGTGAAGGAGAAGAGAGGAAGAGTAGGGAAGAGAGGGAAGGAAAAGAAAGGAAGGAAAGAAGGAAGGAAGGAAGGAAGGAAGGAAGGAAGGAAGGAAAAGAAAGAAAGAAAGAAAGAAAGAAAGAAAGAAAGAAAGAAAGAAGGAAGGAAGGAAGGAAGGAAGGAAAGAAAGAAAGAAAGAAAGAAAGAAGGAAGGAAAGAAGGAAGGAAGGAAGGAAGGAAGGGAGGAAGGAAGGAAGGGAGGGAGGGAGGGAGGAAGGAAGGAAGGAAGGAAGGAAGGAAGGAAGAAAGAAGGTAAGTTGCTCAACTGGAACGGGCCAGTTGGGTTCCCAATGGAACAGGTTGGACTACTCACAGATTTCTATTTGTCTTTCATTCTCAAAGAGGACTATGGCAACAGGAAGGTGATGCCATGACTTGCAAGTAATGGATTTGAGTGAGGAAGTATATGCAAAGTCACCAGTCTCAGTTTCTCTTTTGGAGTCATCTGGTTCCAGTGGCAAGATATAGATCAGGATGACTGGATTTGACCCCAGCCAAAGTAACGTCAGTTCAGAGGAAGGAGAAATATAATATCCTGGATATTATAGAATAATTCTTCTTAGGAGGCAGGTATAATTTGTGAGTTCTTCAGGTAAGGTAAAGAATCTCCATCAGATCAGTGAAGAATATAACAGAATGGGAAAAAAAAAAAAACATTAGATGTATAGCAAAAACATTGAAATTTAAATCCTGGCTCTGCCAATTCATACTATTGTTACTTCTCTGTACCTTAGTTTCCTCTTCTGTAAAATGAAGGGATTGGACAAGTTGCCCTCTTAGGACACTTCTATTACTAAAGTCTATGTTCTTAGGCAATGTCTTTTTGCCTTATTGATTTGTAATCCAGGATAATAGGAAAGCTTTTTCCTATAAATAACATATTTTGTACTATTGTAACAATCTTTAATTTCAATTTAGTTTAAAATTAGCAAGATGCATCGTACTCTTTGGGAAGTAGTCTTTTTTAGGTATTATTTAGCAAAGTATTATTAAGAACATCTTCTGAGCAACACAGGGAAATTTGATAATCATTATAGAGTTTCCTGAAATGAGTTTCACTCAGTCTAGGCCTTAGTAGACCATATTATTCTGGATTCTCCCTCTTCTAATGTATGTTAAAATAGGGAAGGACATTTTCAAGACAATTTAAATATTGCTAGAATTATTACTAAGTGACTCATTCTGGATGATACATGTTATCAAGGATTTTATGATGTTACCCCAGTATCAAGAGTGACATTATGTAATCATAAATCATATTTTTTTAAATTGGAGAAGACTTCATAAGTCATCTAGTCAAATGTGCTACCTATCAGTCATAATAATCAAACCATAATTCAGCCAAAACTAAACAGAAAAATATTTTATTCCTTTTTAATTATTAAACCAAGACACATTCTACTGAATGTCTCTGAAAGTGATATGCTTAATGATGTAATAAAATGTAGAAGAATTTTTAAGCAGCCCCCATAACTCATAATCTGCAGAATTTGTTTACTGATCTAAATTACAGACAGCAAAAATTTCTTGAGATAACAGTAAATTGAATGGAATAGTGCTAACCATCATTTATATTCTTCTGTTTACAACCTACATTTTCTCCAGTACATTTACTTGTTACACATTATTCCCCTACAGATACTCTTCATCCCCCTAAGTATAAAGTTATAATACATCTTGAAAACAAATGGAAGGGTGATAATGAGTTTGTCATCTAAACCTTACAGTTCAATAGCTATGGAATATGGAATGTTAGACTTGGAAGAAGTTTTTTTTTTTCTGGCTAATACATAATTTTAAGAATATATATATATATATATATATACATACTTTTGTTAAATATAAGAGGCCCATTTTATTTGACTTGCATGAATAAAAATACAATTTAAACGTAAATTTTCTTCAGCTAAACGATCGGTATTTTATGAAGCGTGTAATGAAACTGCACCTCTGTGTTCATTTTATGATTAATGCATAAGTTACTTTTAAAATATAAACTAAGTATATACTTGCATGTTTATGAACCAGGCAGTTCAGTAGCTTATTTTTTAGTCAAGGGTATTTTTCAAGTAATACAACAACATGAGTCAAAGGATTTGAATTTCAGACTGCAAAGTGGTCTCGCACTGAGTTCAGCAGGAAAGTTCCCTCAATTTAGATAATAGAGTTTTCTTTTTCAGTAGCGAGACTGCCACAATAGACAGAAAGTGGTCTTATGAGGACAAAACTGGAACTTAATGTCATAAATTTGAAATAGAAACATGCCTTCATTGGTTAATGATTTTGAAACATTTATTTAGAGATTAAAGAAGTCCTAGGAAATATACTTGCAAATTAATATGACAAATGAAGAAATAACACAACTATATCATGATTAGGATCATTTTTTTCATTCCTTAAAACTCATGAGGGCATTTTTAAGGCAAATAGGGCATTTAGCACTCAAAGAAAACCAAAACCAAATGAAGCATAGGCATATGAGTCAGACAAGTCAAACTTCACAAACAGAATCTTTCAGATGACTCATCAGCAGTGATTACAGTCAGTCTAGTAACTTTACTAATAAGCCAGAATGAAAAATGAAAAAAAAATGTTGTGTTTTTGGTTTTAGTAACAGGATTGGTACAAAGAATTTCAGATTTTTATTGGACAGATGAAAAAGATCTCCCTGGAAAATGGAAACTCCTAGGTAATAGTCATTTGGAATTGGACTTGAATTCATGTTTTCTGACTCAGGTCATTTATCTTTCTACTGTACAAATAAATGCCTCTTGTCCCAACAGAGAAATCATTCTAAACTATCACAAATAAGTATTTTTAAAAATAATTTATTTATTTACTTTAAGTTTAGTATTTAGCCATTGTCATTCTCACAATTTTCAGGATAAAAGATTATATAAGATTGCATTGAATATCACAAGTCTAACAACTCTAGTGGCTAGAAAGATATAATATATATTTATCTTATTAACCCTGGTTTTTAAAATTGGAAAAAAAGATATGTATATGGAGTTAATATTTTTCTGATATTTACATATGCAAACTTAATTTGCTTGCTATAATAGAACTATTCCTGTGAAGTTATGTGCAAATCTAATTTAGACAGATCAAATAATATTGTAAGTACACTAGAAGAGTATATTGTTTAAAGAATATTAATGGCGAATTTACTGAATATTAATGGCGAATTTACTAAATCAATAATATTTTGTATTATTATATCACAATCATATCACAAATTACCTATTTGTACAACTTAGATATTAATAAAGTAGGGTAATTTGGTGTTAGTATTATTATGAGCTGTTATGTTTAGCTAGACCATATATAAAAACCCTTTGTAAGAAAACATTTAAAATATGCACATGTATATGTATAAATACTTACACATATGTGTATGCATGAATAATATAAATGTTCATTATTTAAAATTTTTAAAACCATGGCTTAATCTTGTCCCCAAGCCTCATGACATTTTGGCAGTTGTGATGATGGCTTTTAATTTAGATATGACCTAGCTATTTTAAACTCCTTTTGAAATGGACATTTTTTTTTCATTAAATCATCTTAAACTTACTTTAGAGCAGCAATCTTAAAATAAGTGGGAAGTAGAGCATTCTGCATAATGAAATTAAGGAGAAAAGAATTCCAATGCTCTTAAGAAAGATTACTTGGCAAAAACAAAATAAACAAAAACTTCAAATACCATTGACCTAGGCCAGTCTTAATATTTAAGTCTCTTGTTATTCATATAGTATAATTAGTTTTATGAAAATAGTCAAAAATTTGTTCTTTAAAATATCACAGAATAAACCATATTAACTATCTTTTTCTTTTTTACCTTTTTGTTCCCCTAAAATCATCTGATACCAATTTGCTAATGCAGAAACAGCGTAGCTTTATTAGAGTATAAACATACTCAATATTCCAGATAAAGTCTTATTTCTCAGATTCACATACCAAGAAAAGCCTTAGATTGTATCATCATAGGATCATAACTTTAGAACTGCCAAGTACCTCAGAATCCATCTAATCTAACTTTGTCATTTTACATGTAAGAAAACTAAGGGCAAGTAAGATTAAGTGACTTGCCTTAGGTTATAAACCTGGTAAGTCACAAGTAGGTCTTTGAACTCCAAGGCCATACAAATCTGTCTTCCATTGCACATGATTTTAAGAGAGAGTGAATTTTGAATGTTGAAAGCAGGGCTTAGGGGACATTCAGAAACACTGAGTATAATGTAAGTTATCCCAGAGATTTTTAAATGTAAAAAGTTTAAGAAACTGTGATTACGAATTGAAGATTTCTATGGATCTCTGCATTATTTATGTGTGTACACACACATACACAACAACACACTCATATATACATGGTGGGAATGATCCAAGGATGATGCTGGTGGGGCACTGTCTCTCAGAATTTAACCAGGCTGTTTATCATTCTCACCGCCAGTCAGAGGAAAGTCAATGAACATCTCTTGAGTTCTGACTCTGCCACCAAATAGAAATGTGAGTTTTTTCAAGTCAAAACCTCTTTGGATTTCATTTTCCTCATCTGTAAAATAAAGGGTTTGAGCTGAATGATCTTTAAGATTCCTTTCTGATGTAACATTTTATGATACCATGACTCTAAATTCCCTTCTATCTATGGCTAGCCTTTAGTTAAATTGTGAAGCTAGGGATATGTGTTCTCTTTAAACTTTTATGTATCTACCAAATTCTTCCTCAGCTTCTCATGGATACCATTAGAGTGCTTTACTCTGCAGGACTTCTTTAATCATCATTATGAGGCAGTTACGTGACATAGTGGATAGAGTTACAGGCCTGGAGTTAGGAAGACTCATCTTCCTGACTGGCCTCAAACACCATCTGTGTGACCCTGGGCAAGTCACTCAATCCTGTTCGTTCCCGTTTATAGAAAGCTTGAATGATACTCACTCTCCAGAGATGGGATATTACTTTTGAATGGTACCAGCCTTGTGGGTCACCATGCAAGTAACTCCAACTTCTAAAGTTCAACAATGTACCTTCCTGTTCCAAGAAGAAAAGTTTCTTGAGAAATCTTCCATGTGGAGAAAGGTGATTGTTTATATTGTCCCTGTATTTGGATGCTCACTTATTGATCGAAACCAAGACATAAGTGAACAAAAGATCACAATATTACTGTGGTCTTTTACTAAGTTATTTGCATAATAGAGTTTTGATGAAAAGAGACCTCTCTCTTATAGCCCCATAATGTATTTCCCTGACAGGTAGAGACACAATGATAGTTTGGAACTTTGAATCTGGAGGGCAACATATAGGATGCTATGGAAAAATGGGACACATAATAGTGGGAAAATAATTGTTCATAGCTTATAGTTATGCCCTTTGTGTGTTTTCTACCTGTGTTAAAGTTTCTTAGGAGCATATTGTGTCTTTTTTATTTCCTGTATCTAATGTACATTCGTTACCTTGACTGCAAGTGTTAGTCATTTTGTTACTCACATTTGTGAAAACCTATAAATGAATTTTACATTAGTCATATTTGGTGGTATTCCAGAGTAAAATCTGGATTAAGGCATCATGAGCCAAAGAGAATAATTATTTGTGTAATCTGTTAAATTTGTGTATAGCTTATGAGAATCAAGAGGCTGGGGGACCTAAAATATCAGATATGGATGGAATTTTATAAATCTTGGTAGACTGTAATCTGTTAAATTTGTGTATAGCTTATGAGAATCAAGAGGCTGGGGGACCTAAAATATCAGATATGGATGGAATTTTATAAATCTTGGTAGACTGTTAGGAAAATATCTTTAGAGGGCTTTTCAGAAATGTCAATCTAGTCATAGCACAAAGTTGTTCATACACCCTGTCGAATGTTCTTACATCTATATTGTTTTGTGATAATTATTAGCATGAAAATAGAAGTTCAAAACTTTACCTAAAAATGATTATGAAGCTGACTACTGAAAGAAATTTATTTACATTGCTCCTACTGAACATATAATTTTTTAAAGATCATTCTTTTTCCTGGCTACTAACACATTCTATGTAGTCTCTCTCTCTTTCTCTCTCTGTTTCTCTTTCTCTGTCAACATATACCTCTATATGTATATATTTATGCATGCATGCAACATGCAGAAATATATATACATGTATGAAGAGAGAAAATGAGTATATGATGTATACTAAGTATATGTGTGGGTGTGTGTGTATTCCATTTATGATGTGGTCCATTTTCCCAGAGAATCTTTTATGATGCCCTCCAAACTCAGTACCAAGCTATAATTATGTCTCCACCAGGAAGGGAAATATATTGTGGGGAGACAAGAGAGAGGACTCTTCCTATCAAAATTCTATTGTGCAAATACCTTAGTAAAAGACAAAAGTAATATTGAGATCTTTTGTTCACTTATGTCTTGGTTTCAATCTTATTAGTGAGCATCCAAATGCAGGAACTATAAATACACTTATAATGGACATGTATATCTCTGTCTATGGTTGCATCTATAGTTATCTGGTTCTAACTCTGAATAGTTAGTGTGTGCATGTGTGTGTATATATGTATGTATGTATACAGAAGGGAGGATCATGATAGTGGAGTTTGGGACTTGAATCCATCTTCTTCTGTTATTGAAGGTCAAAACTAGAAGATGGGGAAGAGAAACCAGGAAGTTGTCTGTGATCACTCCAGTTTTCCTCAGAAACAACCAAAAATCAACTACCCAGCAAAACTGAGCATAATCTTTCAGGGAAAAGATGAACATTCAATGGAATAGGCAACTTTCAAATTTTCCTGATGAAAAGATCTGAAAAAAACAGAAAATTCAAACTTCAAATACAAGATTCAAGAGAAGTATAAAAAGGAAAAAAAATAGAAAGAAAAAAAAACCCCTGTTATTCAATAAGCTTAAATTGTTTACATCCCTACACAGCAAGACGACACTTGTAACTCTTGAGAACTTTATCTTTATTATGGTAACTAGAAGGGGTATAAATAGATAGAGTATGTAGGTATAAGTTGACTTTGATATGATGATATAAAAGAGTTAAGGGGTGAAAAAAGAATGTACTAGGAGAAGAGGAAAAGGGAAGTCAGAAGAGGGTAAATTACATCACATGAATAGGTGCAAAAGATGTATTACAGTAAAGAGAAAGAAGGATGTGTGAGAATTGTTGAACCTTACATTCATTGAATTTGGCTCAAAGAGGAAATAATGTACACACTAAGTTGCATATGGAAATTTATCTTACCCTATAGGGAAGTAGGAGGGGGAAGGGGAAAGAAAAGAGAGAGGGGGTGAATAGAAGAAAGGGCAGATTGAGGGAGCTTATGGTCAGAAGTAAAACTGCTGAGAAGGGACAGAGTGAAAGGAGAGGTGAAAATATAAAGAGGAAGAAAATAGGAGAGATGGAAATATATAGTTAATAATAATAACTGTGAATGTGAATGGGATCAACTCTCCCATAAAAAAGTAGATAACAGAGTGATGTTAAAAACCATAATCCTACAATATGTTGTTTAAGAGAAAGACTTCTGAAGCAGAAAGATACACACAGAGTAAAGGTAAAAGGCTGGAGCATAATAAACAACATACCAATCCTGATATCAGAAAAAAGCAAAAGCTAAATTAGATCTAATTAAAATAGATAAGAAAGAAAACTAGGTCTCGCTAAAATATATCATGGAGAGTGAAGTAATATCAATAGTAAACATATATGCAACAAGTGGTACAGCATCCAAATATTAGAGGAGAAATTAAGTGAGTTACAGGAATAAATAGAAAACAAAACCATACTAGTAGGGGACCTCAACCTCTCCTTCTCAGAACTAGATAAATCTATCCTCAAAAGAAACGAGAAAGAAAATGAGGTGAATAGAATTTTTAAAAAGTTAGATATGATAGACTTCTAGAGAAAAATGCATGGGAATAGAAAGGCATATACCTTTTTCTCAGTGGTACATGGCACCTACCCAAAAACAGGCCATGTATTAGGATATAAATACTTTCCATGCAGAAAGGCATAAATATAGAATGTATGCTTTTCAGATCATGATGCAATAAAATTGTATAAAATGAAGGGTAATGGAAATATAGACTAAAATTAATAGGAAACTAAATAATTTAATCCTTAGTAATGAGTGGGTCAGACAACAAAGCATAGAAATAATCTATAATTTCAGAAAAAAGAAGGGTATAAATGAGACAACGTAATAAAACTTATGTGATACAGCTGAAGTAGTTCTTAAGGGAAAATTTATATCTCTAAATGTTTACATGAATAAAGTAGAGAAAGAGGAGATCAATGGATTGGGAATAAAACTTAAAAAGGCTAGGAAAAGAACAAATTAAAAATCTCCAATTAAATACCAAATTAGAAATTCTGAAGATCACAGAAGAGATTAATGAAAATGACAGTATGAAAAGTATTGAATTAATGAGTAAAATGAGCTCATTTTATGGAAAATAAACATTAAAATAGATAATATTTTAGTTAATATGACTAAAAAGAAAGAGGAAAATCAAATTACCAGTATCAAAAGTGAAAAGGGTGAATTCATCACCAATGAAGAAGAAATTAAAGGAATACTTAGGAGATATTTTGCCCAACTCTATGACAATCTAAATGAAAAGGATGAATATAAAAATGTATAGATTAATGGAAGAGGAAATAAAATACTTAAATAACCTCAATTCAGAAAAAATAAATTGAATAAATCATCAATGAACTCCCTAAGAAAAAAATCTCCAGAATCAGATGGATTTGCAATCGAATTCTACTAAACACTTAAAATTAATTCCAATACTATACAAACTATTTGGAAACAGATGAAGAAGGAGTCCTACCACATAATTTTATAACACAAATATGCTGCTGATAATAAACCAGGAAGAGCAAAAGAGAGAAATTAAATTATAGACCAATTTCCCTAATGAATACAGATACAAAAAATTTTAATAAAATATCAGCAAAGTGTTTATAGCAACTTGTCACCAGAAAAATACACTAAGACCAGATAGGATTTACACCAGGAACACTAGACTGGGTCTTCCTTAAAATGATCAGTAGTATCTGTCTAAAATCATCAGAGAGCATTTCATTTAATGGGGATAAACTAGAAGCTTTCCCAATAAGATCAGGGGTGAAACAAGGATGTTTATTATTGCCACTATTATTCAACATTATACTAGAAATGTTAGCTTTACTAATAATAGAAGGGAAAAAAGAAGAAATTAGAATAAACAATGAGGGAACAAAATTTTCACTCTTTGCAGATGATATGATGGAATACTTAGAGAAACCTGGAGAATCAATTAAAAGCTACTTGGAAAAAATAATAACTTTAGCAAAGTTTCAGGATATAAAATAGACACACACAAATCACTGGAATTTCTACATATATACATAACAAAGCAGTAGCAAGACATAGAAAGAAAAATTCCATTTAAAATAACTATGGACAATATGAAGTATTTAGAATTCTACCTGCCAAGACAAACACAGGAATTATATAAACACAATTACAAAACACTTTTCATACAAATAAAATCAGACCTAAACAATTGGAAACCTCTTAATTGTTCATCAGTAGGCTGAGCTAATATATTAAAAATGACAATTCTACCTAAATTCACTTACTTATTCAATGCCATAACAAAAATATTTGGTACTTACTAAGAAATAGATCAATGGAATAGATTAGGTACACAACACATAATAGTCAATGACTATCACAATGTATTGTTTGATAAACCCAAAGATTCCAACTTCTGGGATAAGAATTCTCTATTTCATAAAATTTCTAGGAAAACTGGAAAATAGTATGACAGAAACCAGGCACAGGCCAACATCTCATGGAGTATATCAAGGTAAGTTCAAAAAGCCTACATGATTCATACATAAAGTGTTATACTACAAGTAAATTAGGAGAGCAAGGAACAATTGACTTGTCAGATCAATGGAGAACAGAAGAATTTATGACCAAACAAGAGATAGAGAACATTATGAAATGCATATTGGATAGTTTTGATTGCATTAAATTAAAAAGGTTTTGCACAAACAATGCCAATGCAATCCTGAGTAGAAGGAAAGCAAAATTCTGAGGGAAAATAATTTCTATAGCTTGTGTTTCTGACAAAGGCCTCATTTCTGAAACAGAGAAATAGTGAAATTTATAAGAATATAAGTAAGATAATTGGCTAATGATATGAACAGGCAGTTTTAAGATAAAGAAATTAAAGGTATTTATAGTCATATGAAGGAATGCTATCTATATATATGTATGTATGTATATCCCTATTGCTTAGATAAATGCACATTAAGACAACTCTGAAGTACACCCTCACACCTATAACATTGACTAATAATGACCCAAAAGGAAAATGAACAATATTGGAGATGTGGGAAAATTGGAACATTAATATATTGTTCATAGTGTTGTGAACTGATACAAGCATTCTGGAGAGCAATTTGGAACTATGGCCAAAGGGCTATAAAACTGTGCATTCCCTTTGATCCTGCAATACCACTACTAGGTCTGTATCACAAAGAGATCATAAAAAAGGGAAAAGGACCCACATGTGCAAAAATATTTATAGTAGCTCTTTTTTGTGGTGGCTAAGAATTGCAAATAGAGGGTGATGGCAATCATTTGGAGAATGGCTGAACAAGTTATGGCATATGAATGTGATGATAATAATATTGTGCTATAAGCAATGATGAACAGGCATATTTCAGGAAAAAATCAGGAAAGACTTACATGATCTGATCCTTAGTAGAATAAGCAGAACCAGGAGAACATTATACACAGTAATAGAAGGACTGTGTGATGATCAACTTTGAAGGATTTACTTTTCCCAGAAATACAATGATCTAGGATAATTCTAAAAAACTCACAATGGAAATGCTATCCACATCTAGAGAAAGAAGTATGGTCTGAATGCAGATCACAGCATACAAATTTCTTTGTTTTTCTTTCTTTCTTGTGGTTTTTCCTTCTTTCTTATGATTTTTCCCTTTTTTCAGATTATTTTTTCACAAAATGAATAATTCAGCAATATATTTAATGCAGTTTTATATGTATAATCTATATCAGATTGCTTACTCTATTTGGGAGGGGGAAGCAGAAAGAAGGAGGGAGAAATATTTGGGACTCAAAATTTTATAAAAGTGAATGTTGAAAACTGTCTTTGCATGTAATTGGAGAAAATAAAGGACCATTAAGGGGGGGAAAGTCAAAACTGCAAATCAACTCCAGTTATAATATAGAAATTGTAGGGGAAGACATAAGTGGTATTCCTTCCCCCTTAGGTTGTGACTGCCCACTGACTGTGGAAAATGACAGTGTCAGCATCAAAAAGACAGGGGAAACTATTCATGAAAGCTGAGAAATTTTGTATAGTGATTTTTCTCTTTTGTCTTCCCTATTTTTTCTTGAAGTTCTTTCTGAAGAAGAGCTAAACAAGGTTTTATTTCTATTCTCTTTCTTTTCAGTGACTTTTAAACCAATTATATTTCAATCACAGAGGTAGTTAAGTAACTATTGTGACATCAAATTTGCATTCACATTTAATTTCTATTGTTTTCACTTGATTTTCTCCTATCTTCTGACTTTTATGGTTGCATTTAATGAATTTTATGAAGTTAAAAATAAGCCCCAAGGAGAATAAATTCTAACCTCCCGAGATGAAAAGTATTTCATATATTGTACACATTCTTTTATTTTATTTTTTATTTTTTTGTCTATGCTTTATAGCTTCATGATTTGTCACCCTAAAATTTGCTGAGACAAGCTCATCTATTGCCTTAATCAAATAATCTGTGACCCGCAGGTTATGATTGTAATGGTGACCATCTAAGTAGTGATTTATGTCAGCTTTATTCAGCATGGAGAAAAAAGTGAAATCTGTTCACTTCAAAAGAAAACCTACAATTACACATCCAACTTAATATTCCTTTAGTATCTTAAATGTGGGAACATATTCTTATGATTAGGCTGTAATTTCTCTGGGATATTTTGAATGATTCCTTTTTCTTTCCAAATGTGTTCCAGAGTTGGAATACTTCTGAATTTGAATTGTGCGATATTGGTAATCAATGACACTACTGGGTTCCATTAGTAAGAGGCTACACTTGATGTGCAATAGGCTCTGAGAACCCTCTTAAATCTTCCAGCTTGATCTGACCTTCCCCAGAGAGTAAAAGCCTTCCATTATCAATATGCCTGGATCTCTGTTACTGTTAACCAGCTTAGCCCTCCAAAGTCTATTATCTGCAGATAGACTTCAGATACCTCCCACCCTTGATCCCATCAAGAAGAGAATGAGTTCTCTTGGTTCCTGTAGTCTGACCTCAGTCCCTTCAAGATCCTCCTTAGATTCCTCTTTGAGGCCCTCCCCTAGACCACCCCTAGATCCTTCCCACAATCTTTCTGTATATAAGATCCATCTTGCCTCCGTGAAGTCACTCAGATTCAATCTAGCTCAAATTCAGTCTGTGTCAGATTGTTCTGGGCCACTTGTCCACACAATCATCACAGATACTTTAACTCCATAAGAGTCTACCCAATATGGAGAATCTTAATAGAGAGAAGGCTTGAGTTAAATTTATTCAGGCAGGAACCTGTATGTTGGTGTTTTGGGGTCTTGAGCACTCCTAAACCTCTAAACCTCAACACATTGACATAGGAACACGTGCTCTGAGTAAATATTAAAAACAAATATTTATCCTTTTACTTTATTTGAACCTCTTATTGATTGACATTTCATTCATATATCTAGGTAACATGACCAATAGTTTGGAAGACTAGATCCCTTCATTCCTAATGAGCTTTCAATCTTCTTCAAATTAGGAATTATATACAAGACATAAAGCAGTGTCAACTATCTGTACACTATATAATAAAGCAAAAAACTTAATGAGGAAACAATCTGAAGAACTAATAACAAAAAAGGAAATTTCCTAACACATTAACCTAGCAACCTTTCTTTTTCCAGCCACCATGCTATCTTATGGACTAAAAATGCAGATGCACAGTTTTGGAGCAGAACTCAACTATGCTTCCCTATTCCATGAACTATTTTAATCCCAAACCCAGAAGTTTTTTCTGACTTTGACTGCAGCATAGGAGCACTCTGGATAGTAACATTGCTTACCGAGAGAACTGAAGAACCGAGTGAACTGGGGCAATATGCAAAAAAATTGTGTATTTACACCAGGCATTAAAATAGGGGTACTAAGTCTCAAACTGTGGCCAAACACATCTTTCTAAAGGTTGGCTGTGTGGATAGATACAAAAGCTTGTGCAACATGAATTACCTATCCATCCTTGAAGGAAGTTGCAGCAGCTTTATGGTGGAGTCATTTTAGGTAAAAAAGAAAGAATATGATAAATGAAGGAATATAAGGACAAATGAACCCTGAAGAAAACCCAGTAAGAAACCTTGAACAGAGGTGAATTAGAAGGTGGGATGTCATAATAAATATTATAGTATAAATATTATACTGATCATATTATAATTAACATTGCAAGACAAGAGAAAACAAACATGTAAGACAGAGTACATGTGGGATTCCTAAGTCAACATATGGATCCACAACTAGATTTTCCTAAAGGTTTTAAGAAATAAATTAAAGATTCTGGGAGTTGTCTTTTTGGTATATTTTTCTAGAGGTGATTGGTGAATTCTTCCAATTTCTATTTTGCCCTTTGGTTCTAGAATATCAGGGCAATTTTGTTGATCATTTCTTGAAAGATGGTGTCTAGGCTCTTTTTTGATCTAGTCCAATAACTTTTAAATGGTCTCTCCTGGTTCTATATTCCAGGTCAGTGGTTTTTCCAATGAGATAGTTCACATTGCCTTCTATTTTTTTTTCACTTGTTTGGATGTGTTTCATAGTGTCTTGATTTCTCACAAAATCACTAGCTTCCAATTACTCCAATCTAATTTTGAAGGAATTATTCTCTTCAGTGGGTTGTTCAAATTCCTTTTCTATCTGGCAAATTCAGCTTTTTTAAGGCATTCTTCTCCTCCTTGGCTTTTTGGGCCTCTTTTGCCATTTGAGTTAGTCTATTTTTAAGGTGTTATTTTCTTCAGTATTTTTGGGGGTCTCCTATAGCAGGCTGTTGACTCACTTTTCATGGTTTTCTTGCATCATTCCCATTTCTCTTCCCAATTTTTCCTTCACTTCTCTTACTTGAATTTCAGAATCTTTCTTGAGCTCCTTCATGACCACAGCTCATAATTTTCTTCGAAGCTTTTGGTGCAGGAGTTCTGAATTTGTTGTCTTCCTTCTGTTCCATGCTTTGATCCTTTCTGTCCCCAAAAAAGGAATCTATGGTCTGATTACATTTCCTCTGCTTGCTCCTCTTGCCAGCCAATTACTTTGCTTATGAGCTGTTTGCCACAGTAGATCTCTGCTTCCAGATTAGAGAGAGATTTGTCCCAAATTGCTGGGGTTTTTGCAGCTGCTGGAACTACTAGTTGGGTGTCCCCTCTACAACAACCAAAACATCTGGCACACTGTCCACACACCCCAGACTGCGATCCAAATCCAAGCAGGTTAAAACAAGAGTGATTACCCTTTGAATGGTTGCTTGGTCCCCCTACAATCTGCAGGTCGATAGCTCCAGAGGCAGGTATGTGGGAGCAGCAGCAGCTGCCATGCCTCCACCATCTCTCACACTGGGGATGCAGGCTGGATTTTTCTCTTCTGTCTCCCTGTTCCAACAGAGTTCCACACTGACCTTTTACTTTGTCTTTGATGTTTATGAGTTGAGAAGTCAGGAAAGCAACTTAGCTACTGGTAATTCCCTCTCCCAAAGTCTTATCTGGCCACTTCTGGTTGGGGCCACCTGGGGCAGAAACCACTGTGTTCATGTGGGACTGCACTTGGCTCCCAGTCTGGTGTGATAGACCCTTCCTGTTGGCCTGTCAGGCTGCCTTCAGTGGGAGATTTGTTTCTCTCTGTCACTTGTGGTTTCTGAAGCTCTAAATTTTGTTTAGAGTCATTTTTTACATGTATTGGAAGTGATTGGAGTGGGAGCTTACACCAAGTTTGTACCTCTACCTAAATTAAAGATTCTGAAAAGAGAATTGATGGTTTATATAGGGGAAATAATTGGAAGAGTAGAAAAACTTGAATCTACTGTAGGAAACCTTACCAAAACAAAAGTAAACAAAAACAATAGAGAGTACAACTGAGTGAATGGAAATACATAGGAGTAAAGGTTTATCTAGATGAAGAGTATCAAAAGAAGTAAAACTAAAAGAACACATGATCTCTAAACAAACAACATTAATTTTAAAGTTTAGATTATGTAGTCAGCTGTTAAGGATTAAAAGGTTTTCAAAATAATATCAAAAACAAAACCAAATCACCTGAACACCACAATGCAAGAAATAACAAAAAGAAACTTTTCAGAACATCTGAACAGAAAATAGAAGGCATAGTGGTGCATCTAATCCAAAGAGTCTATACCTACCCAAATCATAGGAAACTTAGAGAGTACCTCTGTGCTAGGAAATATGGACATGCTCCACAGGTCCCATTACAAATAAACTAACAAAAATATACAAATCTCTAGAAAATAAAACACAAGATAAACAAAGAACCTATTCTGCAAACTCACAGTAGTTAAATTTAATAAGATAATTTCATATAAAAGAATAGTAATTCAAATGATGTAAGACTTCTCTGTATTCACAGAAACTGCAAGAGGGGGTGGAAACTGTAAGTGAGGATAGACTCCTCACTGGGGAACCGACTTCCATTTGGGCAATACTCCTTCCTTCCTTCCTTCCTTCCTTCTTTCCTTCCTTCCTTCCTTCCTTCCTTCCTTCCTTCCTTCCTTCCTTCCTTCCTTCCTTCCTTCCTTCCTTCCTTCCTTCCTTCCTTGCTTTTCTCCCTTCCTCTACCAGGGGAATCACACACTTACCTGTGGGTACTGTGCCCAAAATTATGTGGTTAGATCTACACTGTGGAAAAATCAGTTTGGCAGCTATGTGAAAAATTGGAGTGGGCACAGAGTTGTGGCAGGAGGTCCAATTAGGAGGCAATTACATTAGTAGGCTTGAGAAATGATTGGAGCCTGGACTATAAGTGGTGAAAATCTTAGGAGAGAGAAATGTTCATATGTGAGAGCATAAAAATGGCAAATGTGACAAACAAATGGATGCATGGATAAAAGAAACTGAGGAATAAATTATAATGATGAATTTATAAACCTGGAGGAATAGAAGAATGGTGATGTAATTGACAGAAAATTTTGGTGCAGAGAAATGTTTCTGGAGATTAAAAAAACAATTCTGTTTTTTACATATCATGTTTTGTATGTTTCCATATCATCCCACCTAAAATGTCCTATGGTGATAAGAGGTCAAAGCTTAGGAGAGAAGCTAGGGCTAGCATGTTGATTTGTAAATCATCTCCACAAAGATAATAAACCAATAGGAACTGATGAGGCTACAAAAAGAAAGAGTATAAAAAGGAGAGGTTTGAGCCTAGGACAAACAATTTTTGGCCACACTCATCTACTATAAATGGTGAGGCAGTTAAGTAGTTGGAGGAACCATCAGCTAGTAACATGAAAATAGAGCATAATAGCATGACCCTCAGTCAGTTTACTTGCTTACTTACACAGCTTACTAGCTGTGTGACCCTGGATAAGTCATTTAACCTCTTTCAGCCTCAGTTTTTTTAATCTGTAAAATGAAGTATTTGGAATTGATTATTTTTAAGTTCACTTCCAGCTCCAAACAATTGTGCCCTAGAAGTATGAGTACACAGCAGGACCTAATTCAGTTGATATATTAAAAAACATGAGGGCCAAGAAATAGACTATGAGTTGTGGAAACTACTCAAGCCGTTAATTTGTAGATACGAGTTGTAGTTGAGTGATGAGATCAGAGGTCAGACTGCAGAAGTAGGAGGAGAGGGAGTAATTACTTATCTTATATATCCTTATAAGATGTATGAGATGAAAACACCTAGTCTCTCATATACATAATATTTGTGTATGCATTTGCATATAGGATATATGTAAACACAAATATGTGTCTATCTCTGCATTTATCCACATACATGATAGCCAAATTTTTAGAATTGCATTTTCTAGGGGTTTTTGCATACATTTTTAGTCACAGGAAATATGAAAAAAGAGAGGAATATGTGAAATTCTCAAAGGACTCTTTCAATGAATTCCTTGTTGCTTTTTTTTCTTTTTATTCTTTTCAAAACAAAGAACTCATTAGACCTTTCTACTTCTCCTGCTCTATAAGTCTTTCATTTCAGTCTCTTCTGTTTTATTTTTTAAATATATATTATTTGTGATTTGTAATTTTCCAAATCTAAAGAGCTCTATATGTGGATTGATAGAATATCTACTTGGAGAACTTTCCAAATTTACAAGTACAAAAGTAAAGGTGTGGTGTTTTTGTTTTTGTTTTTTTTTTCAGATTCAGTTGAATTTGACCATTTGAAGAAAAAATTATTTTGATGTTTTGTCCCAAGAGAGAGTTGGGCTCAGCTCTCCATCTCTTAGTGATAGATTATATCCTTTCATACATATCAGTTTCTAGAGAGTATTTTGCTTTGTTTAAAAGTTCTAATTTATCTTGTTTTACTGAATTAAATGGGTCACTTATCCGTGCCATTTCTGTAAAACAGCTGAACTCAACTTTGGGTGCCTCTGTGAATTTTCTTGGTGAGATTCATCTAAGCAAATGATACAAATGTAGGCAATTTTCTTTAATGAGGCCTTTTCTGGAAAGGAGTTTTAAAAAGGAGTCTACTTTTAATGAATAAAATGGTAAAGCATAAAAAATGTGTTGCACATAGCTGGAGGCAGCAAGCTAACAACTCAGAATCAAATTTAGCCAGCCATAAAAGCTTCTTAGTGAAGTTAATGATGTACCTGTACTGTCAGCTAGAAGTTTTTTTTTCCCCCGAGTCTGCATCTGATTAAAGAACTCCATACTCCATTCCAAAGCAAAATGAACATTTGATGTCATGCAGAATTTAAAGCCTTCAAATTTCAGGTAAAAATACTGAAATTTCTAAAAAAACATGAATTTACTTTTTTTTTTATAATTTTACTTAAAAGACAGGTGTTTCTTTTTTTTTCTTTAAGAGAGTATAAGTCTAAATTTCCCTTCTTGAAAATCCCATTACTCTCAACCACAAGACAAAGTAGAGAATTTGGTCTTTTCAGATTGAACTGAATAATAAAACATATTTTAGAAAATAAAGTGACTTTAAAATATTTATCTGCTTTATGATTACACTTTGGAAAATAATGGTAGTGACTATTCTTATTTTTAATTGTGTGCCACTAGAAAAATTTTAACTTATGGTGGTAGAGTGGTGTGAAGTGGTTTAAAATATGATCTATATGGATATTTTCTTTTGTTGTTGTTCTGAAAAGCATTAGAACCATCTGTGATCTCAGATTCTGAAGGTTATCCCCTTAGAAAACAGAAAATATAAGTTTAGCTTAAGGATATAGTCACAACATTCCAGTACCCAAGAGATGAGAGGGATTTCTCCTGTTACACTGAAACTTTTTAAACTTATTTTATGATTTATTCTGATTAAATATTCTTCCTTGTAATTGTTTTCACAATATCATGTACTCAGTCACATTTGTGGAAGCCATGTAATTAATTTAGTGCACACAGAATGGAGTATCTCAGAGTATACACAGTGACATATACACACACATTACAAATTTATGGGATGCCCTGCTTAGTCTATCAATATAGATATATACACACAAATATGTATAAGTCCACATATATTAATATATAAATACATATATATGAGTTCTATGTCTATCTCTATATGAAGATGAGAGAGAGAGAGAATTACAAATATACGTGATAAACAGACAAGCTCTTTCTACTTCTTCACTGAACTTCTTTGGCTTCCTAAAAAACTTGCCCCCCCTAAGATTCCTACTACCCGTGTTTCCCTGATAATAAGACACTGTCTTATTAATTTTTTTTTGGAAAGAAAAACACCAGAGGGCTTATTTTCAGGGGAAGACTTATGTTTTCCTGCCTCAACTCTCCTCCGCAGCACTGCTCTCAATGGAGCCAGCAAGCAAATCACTGGGGAAGAACAGGATGATGCATTCACTGCTGCAGCTCTGATTGGATGCAGCTTGGAGCGCGGTGTGCGTTTCACCGGGTGGGGGGGGAACTGTGCATACAGAGAGTACCGTAATGTAGTGTGTAGCGCAGGGGATCACCTTCACTACAGTAGCAATCTCAATAGGGCTTATTTTCAGGAGAGGGCTTATTTTAGAGGAATCTTACACAGTAAGGGGAGGGCTTGTTTTCAGGATAGGTCTTATTATCGGGGAAACACAGTATATTGCACATTTTTTCAGGGTAGGGGCTATACCTTACCTAAACTTCTATCAGGCAGTCAGTCAATAAGCATTTATTAAGTGCTTACTATGTCAGACACAATAAAGTCTTATATGATGACAGACATGATGACAACAGTAATAATGATGATTGTTGTGATGATGATGATGGTTTGTACACAGTGGTAAATTAATGTTTTATGTATGTCATGTCTTCTTCATGGTAAAGTCATATAAGTCTTCTGTTCCCATGGAGAAACAACTGCCTCTGTTTTCCTTTTCAGGGTACTTCTTACAATGAGCAGTCTCTTCTCCCTAGACTCCAGGCCAAAAAGGCTCATGATACCAATGAAATCTGTCCTCTTCCTTATTTCACTATCCCTTCTGTTTTTCCTGTCATCTATTGTTTTATTTATAATTCCCTGATCCCTAACCATATTGGATATTAGTTCATCTATCTTGCTATTTTTATGTCCTACTTAGCCCTTTCTAGGATAAATATATAGCTGATATGACTTTACTATGACAAAATACATTTACATATCATGAGCCTAAGAGTTTTCTTGTCTACCACATGCTTACAAAGTGGCTAATACAAGATTTGTACAAAAGAAGTAGGTGACAGTTAATCACACTCATAAATACCCCAAAGGCACCTCATGATAACATGGTGATGTTTTTTAACTGGATAAGTACAGATGTCTTCAATACAGAATTGTGTGTGTGCCAAACAGTTTATGTTTTGACTGTGTGTGACTTCTAGTCATGTACATTGTTCCCTGCTTTGACAGTGTAATTTCTTGGTACAGAGTCAAATTTATAGACTTTGTATTGTACTTCTGGCTTTACAACTGTGAAGTGCTGAGAAACAGTACATGCTATGATACCTTTTTTTTTCTGAATTTCAGTCATCTTTGTGGGTGTCTGTGAATTAGTACATCTTTCAAGACAGTACAAGTTGTCCCAGAACTCTCACTGGATATAATATTTTATGCATTCCTCTCTTTTTCTGCAGGGCTCTGTCATGGGCTGTCTGCTCCAGTCCCAGAACATGAGGTGATTTTGCCAGAATAGGTAATGCTCTCTCACCCACAACTAACCTGATTTCATATTGGTTAATATGTGTGAGTTATGGATTGTAGAAAAATACTTTTCATCATTTGTCACTAAAATGAGTAACATAATTAAAATACTTTGACAAAATATATTATATATTCCCCCAAATTGAACGTGGATGCACATGACTGAAATGATATGGAAATTTATTACATATCAAACATATTGGATGCCATTGAGGAGCAGGGAGTAAATATGGAGAAAATATATGGACCTTAAATATTTGTGAGCATAATTGGAATAAACCTGAGGGAATAAAATAAAATGGATAATTACAGGCATATAAATGATTTCAAGTTCCTTTCAAAAAAATTGTGTTCTTCAAATGCAATATGCTACTTTGTTCAACATAGGCTAGGGACAGGGAAGATGTAAAATCCCCTTTCCTCTTTCCCTCCACATCTCTCCCATCACAACTTAACATTAAAACATTGATGTTCAAGGCCCTACATCTTCAGTCAATGTATGTTGTGAAAGAGATATAAATTTACTTGATGTGACCATCTTTCTAAATTGCTTGTCAGCTTGTACAGAGGTAACAGGTGGCTTCCATATGACAAGTACTTTTGCAGGTGATTATCTAATAATTATATCAGGCTTTAGGGAAAAATAAACAACTATTTACGAGATTGTGACAGCTACCAAGACCAGTTATTCTTAGCCCATCTGACAGGCTTTTAAATTTTCCTGTTAATCATGGGACTAAATTAGCAAGAAGGCTTTTCTGAGACTTTCATAAAATGAATTACTTGCACATATCTTCAGGAAATCTCTAATAGTTTCTAAGTTCATTGATTACCATCTACTTCTTATTTCTTGAATGGTACCTAGAGAACCACTGAAGGATCCCAGAAAGTGATTTTTACTTTAGTGAAACTACATACCTAATTGCTTCCAAGAATATGTGGCAAAGGATGGCATGTTACAGTTGGAAGTCAACTGGAGGAAATGTGTTCAAATACTGTACATAACACTTACTACTTATAAAACCTTGGGCAAATTACTTAAACTTTCTGGGTCTCAGTTGACTCATATATAAACGAGCAGGATGAACTAGATGATGCTTCCAGGTCTTAATCTATGATCCTATGACTAAATATTTACCTTTTTAGACTGAAGATTTTCAAGTACTCAGGATTTTTTGTCTTGTCTTGTATTCACTCTTGAAGCAACATATAATCATGACATAGACACTGAGTGGAAGCATGGGATAGTAGGATAAAGAACAAATCTTAGAATTAGAAGGATGTAGGTCCAAGTCTGTCTTTCACCATAAGGTAGTTTCTTAACCTCTCACTATCCCCAGGAAACTCCCTATGACTAAGTTGCAGACAGGTGTCCATTCATTACCATGCAGGCAGTTTTTCACACCGATGAAAGCCCAGACCTAGACAGACATATATATGTGTATGTAAGTGTGTGATATGAATCATGAACATGATGAATCATGAATATGAATGAGGTTGACATGTTACTGCTCAATTGTGGAAAGGATATAAGCAGCATTGGTACAGAATTTCCTTGCCCTATCCCTCCAAAATTCCCTGTAGTTGAGAAAGATCAAAATATCTAAATATTTTATTATCTATTTAAATATTTAGATACTTAAATTAATTTAATTAGATTAATTTAAATTTAATTTTAAATTTAGCTTCAAATTAAATAAATTATTTAAATATTTACATAAATAAATCTAAAACTAAAACAGGGGAGTAATTTAAGAATTTATCATTTAGATTGTATAGGCAATATTTTCATGATGAAATGAAACTTTTAGTAAATGGTTTCTTAAAACAATGCACATTCTACTGTCCTACCCCAAAATAGTTACCTGGAACAATTTCTGGAGATGATATTTTTCTGAGCTTCATTTGATCCTCACAAGATAGATTCACACTGTGTCTCAGAACATAAACTAGAAATTTTCCTACATTGAAATGACTTGTCATTCTCCACTGGCATAGACTAGAAGAAATAATGGTTATCTCCATGACAAAATAAGAGTGATGTAGGAATATTTCTCTAGTAGAGGGAGAATAAAATAAGGAAATAACATGGTAGAATAAGGAGGGTAGGTAAAGAAAACTGAAGTCTTAGAAAACAAGTGGCTATTGTTACCCTAAAGGGTATGTAAGAACATAAAGTGCAATAGGGGGTTGGGTTGGCAGTTTTCTAGTGAATTTGGTCATTGTTGGCAGATACTAGGTAATTCAGCTGGCAAAATAGATTTATTTTACCTGAATTTCTGAGTCTTACTTTCTGAGGCTTTCCAGGCTTTCCTGTTTTTTTTTTAATGCTTTGACTTAAATCAATAAAGTTTCAAAATATTATGTTGATATTAAATGCCAATTTATAGCTGGCTGTAAGCAAATACTGTCATTAAATCTTCTAGAACTTATTTAGACTCTGCACTGTGTCTAGCAGCTTCACTAATAAATGAGTAAGATAATACTGATTTCTCTGATAGTATATTACTGTTTATCAGTATATTGCTTTACCATCTGAGAAGACATAAAAACAAAACAAAAAACCCCCTAAATTTTTAAATGTGGCAGGCATAGAATTAATCTCCAATAGAGGGTCAAAGAACATTGAGTATATTTGTCATTTTCCCCTGTACTGAGTGGATCAGTGCTGACACTAGACCTAAAATTTACAAGAGCACTTTAGTTGTTGCTTGAGGACATTTATTATTGTGCTTCTATAAATTGCTTGTTTAGTGATTTACGTTTGATATTTATATACAAAAATGAAGTTGCAGATGGAAACTACTTTATTAATGCTGAAATTATGTTTTGAAGAAGCATCATTATGATAATGAGCATTTTTATTTTACAATAATTTTTTCTGGTCATAATATCTAAACCAAATGGAAAACAGATAGTATGGTGATATTTAATTCAATATATTGGATTTACATTTCTTTAGATGGAAAATTATCATTGCATTTTCATATATGCTGATACAGAGATAGAAGTTACTACAGGGAGACTCAGTTTTCCATTTATAAAGTAAATTCAAATATTAATTTAATAATGAAATAGATAGTATTCTACTAATCTTCTCTTAAAAACAAAACAATAACATAAGTTATTATAAATTGGCCTTTTGAGAAGACTTTTATTTTGGTGATGTTTCTTCCATTAAAATAAGAGGAAAGTTAAAAAAATTGTGCCCTTTATTTTCCCAAGTCCTCAGTTTTATTCACATTTTACCAAAGCATAAAATAGAAGGGGAGAGCGGGGCTTGGAAAAGAGAATGGAGAAGATGCAGTAATCAGACAGGAAACTGGGGACAATATGACGATAGGAGGGGTAAAACTGGAATTGAGCTTCAATAGGGATAGCCTCCTTTCCCTATTCCTCCTCTTCACATATCTTCATTATCAGTATCCATAGCCCAACTGGCTACTTCACCTACACAGGGTGTGACGTTTCTTGAGGGTCGTAGTGTTTGACCAGTTCAGGATATGGCCCCAGAAATTCCAGTTAACTTAGCAAGTCCAGTCAAGCTTAAAGCCATTTCCATCTCACCCACATGACCATATCTACTGACCCATCTTTTGTCATAGTCTTTTCAGTGAGCCATTCCAGCTCCTTGGTCTGGTTATTCTAGACCTCAGTCTGTGCCAATGCTCTGACACACTTCATAGTTTTTTCATTATTCCTTGAGTTGGTAGTTCCCCACAGTCAACTGTAAGACAATCTAATTATTTGTCTTTGCTTCCTTTAAGCAGCAGATTCTCCAGCAGCCAGATGCCCTTTTAGATATCATTGTATTTGTTTTGTACCAGACATTACTGTTAATAAAAGGTGGATGTGCACACAAGAGAGTAGTAGATTTCCTCAGTGGGACCTTAGAGAAAACAGTAAAAATTGATAACATAAACTAAAATGAGGTGAATAAAGGTAATTATGGTATATAAGTAGTATTGAAGTAGCATCAGGAAAGGAAAATTAAGGCAAGCTATCTTCCTCTTCTATTGAATTGTGGTTGTGGGGAAGGGAGGTGGATGAAAGAATGGAAGTCTCTAAACTAAGAAAGTGAATAATGTGTTATCACTCATAGTAACCCTGGGTTGGGGCAATATAAAGAACTGGAAAGAGATTAAAAGGATGAGAGATATAAAATATAGAGAAAACAACGTGGAACTACAAAGCATAGTAGAAGCTATTCTTTATACACATATACACCATATAAAAACATACACATACATGCACACTTATACATGTATAAGTGAACATATATATGCTCGGTAATGGCATGAAACTGATAATCTAGGGATGCCTGGCTCATTAATCTAACCTGTATTTATACCAGAATTACAGGATGGTGTCCATATGGATTCTGTTCATTCTCTTGTCCCAAATAATAACTCTGACATGGGGGAATACTCTTCTACTATTTGCTACTGTAGCTCATTGATAGGATTAACATTTATACAAATCAGACACTGATGAAATCATTAGCTGTTAAACATTAAATATTAAAGCACAAGAGAAAAGCAAGAGTAATCATAAGAATATCTATTCAAAAGATAGTAAAAATGAGAATGATTAAACTACAACTGTTCATCTATAAATATGGGTCACCCTTTTCCACCAATTTATACAGTCATTTTTTTTTGGTGGGGGGAGGGCATGTGTGGAATGAGAATACACTTAGAGGTAGCTATTAGTCTAGTAACTTAGTAGAGAAACCTATATTCCCGGGGCATATCATGGCTGCTGATCTGGTTTTCAATATTCTCTTTTAAGGAAAAATCTACACCATGGGTCAAAAGCTCTTTTGCAAACCTTTCTACTCTCTTTGCATATGAACTCACTTCTATGAAACTATCATGCAATCAAAGAAATGATAAGCGTTTTTAGGAAAAATAAAACTTCACTCCTTCAGTTAAACTACAGCCTCAAGTCCAAGATCTAAAACTTTCTGGATTTGCTGCCTTTGTTGTTTCTGAAGAAGTGTTCAGATATGTCAGGGACAGAAATTTTCTTTAAGTCAGAGAAATGAAAAGTTTCTTTGCTCTTTTCTCTAGGGCTATGGGCAATTTCTCCTGCTAAAACCAGAGAGGGAACAAGAGGAAAATGGAAAATGCCCCTCAAGATTTCTCTCTCTCTCTCTCTCTCTCTCTCTCTCTCTCTCTCTCTCTCT
>NW_027187332.1:7457054-7543907 GCF_028583685.1 Petaurus breviceps papuanus | reverse complement strand
TCTCTCTCTCTCTCTCTCTCTCTCTCTCTCTCTCTCTCTCTTTCTCTCTCTCTCTCTTTCTCTCTCATCTCTCACTTTATGGAGTCTCTTGGCAATATGATTCTGATCTCATGTAATTAGCTTCCAAATTATGAACAGGTGTTCTCTATTGAAATTCTCCACTGTATTGCTACCAAGCAATATTGGGTAGTCCTCTATATCATCTTCACTTTTCAGTTTGTTGCTGCGTATCTTCATTCTTCTCATGTCTAACTACTCTTCTTGTTTTCTCATGTTTTACAATTTCTAATTTCTCAAACCATGGCCTTCTCTTGAGTAGCAGCCCATCTCCAGCTCAAATTGATCAAAACTCCAAATTCACAGTTCAATCAGATATAATACAAATAATATTCAATTTTTTTCATTTATTCCAAATAGTTCTATGATTTTTAATTTCTCATTCATAGCTTTCAGAACTCTGGAAATAATCAGTAGTAAATGGAATAATTTTTAAAAATAATGCTTTGCAACCACTATTGCCTTCATTCAGTACTTATGACTTACAATTACTTTCAGTTTCTCTTAGTACATTTTCTGAGGATCCAATGTCTCTCAAGTTCTAACAACTTTTTCAAGATTTTAGATTGTTTTTTTTCTGCTTCAAGTCAATGTTCTTTTTCTGCCCCATTCAGCAAACTAAATGTCCATATGTAAAATGTATAGTATCATCCATATGTACAAAAAGTTGAGAGAAAACTACTCATTTTGAAAAGCTATTAAGGATACTCACTACATTATTGGGGTACCACATTTGTTACCTATTTTTTACCTATCCCATTGGATTTTTTCCTGATTGAGGGTCATGCCAGAACCAATCTTTCTCCTTGCATTTGCTTTATTCTATAAGAAAGGGGCCACTGAGACACCATAGGGTGTTCTGTGAATGTGAATGGGATGAAGTCACCATAAAAAAGAAGATAGCACAATGGGTTAGAAACCATCATTCAGCAATATGTTGTTATCAGAAACTGACTTGAAACAGAAAGGCACACGGAGTGTTAAAATAAAGGGCTAGAGAAGAGACTATGATACCTCATTCTGCTGGAGTAAAAACAAAGTTGGTATAGCAATTGTGATCCCAGAAAAAAATTAAAAAATAGACCTAATTAAAAAAATATAGTCTGGGACACTATATTTTGATAAAAGGTACCATAGACAATGAAATGATACTATTTTTTACAGCAAGTTTCTCTGATAAAGGCATCTTTTTTTCAATTATATAGGGAACTTAATCAAATTTATAAAAATATGAACCTTTGTCCAACTGAAAAATTCTCAAGGGATATAAAAAGGCAGTTTTCAGAAGAAGTTAAGACTGTATATACTTATAGGAAAAATGTTGTAAATAACTATTGATTAAAGAAACACAAAGTAAAACAACTCTGAAGATACCACTCAAATCTATCATAAATGACAAATGCCGGAGGAGGTAAGATAAAATAAATACACTAATGAATTTTTGGTGGAATAGCAAAGTGGTCTAATCATTCTGGGGACTGGAGACTCCATTCTGGGATCCAAAGGGTTATGAAATTATAAATACCCTTTCACCCAACAATAGTACTTCAAGTCTGTATCCCAACAATTTTTAAAATGAAAAGAACCTATAAGTACAAATTATTTATAATAGCTCTTTTTGTGATGGTTATGGATTAGAAACTGAAGGGATGCTCATCAACTGGAGAATGGTAAAACAAGTTCTGAGACATGTTTTAGATGGTATACTAATGTGCTAAAAGAAATTTTAGGAGAGATAGTTCCAGAAGAACACACGAATACCTATATGAAATTATGGGAAGTGAGAAAAACCAATAGATCACTGTACAGAGTACCAGCTATATTGTAAGGCCTCCTGTGAAAGACTTAGCTATTCTGATCAATAAAATGATAAAAGACAATTTCAAAGAATTCATAATGAAAATTATTTTTCTCCTTTAGAGAAAGAACTGTTAAACTATGCGTGCAAAATTAAGAATAGCTTTCTCACTTATTTTCTTGCTTTTTATGATATGGCCAGTGTGGGATATGTTTTGCATTATTTCACATATGTATTTGATATATTTCTTGCCTTCTCAAAGGATTTGAAAAGGAGAGTATTTAGAACTCAAAATGAAAAAGCTATAAATAAAACATAATATAATATAATAATATAATATAAATAAAAATAATAAAAGAGAAAAGCACAAAAAATCCTAAGACTGTAGATTTGGAAGGGGTTTAATAGTTTACTTAGCTAAAAACCTACCCAAAACATGAATACCATCAACCACATAGTCAAGTAATAATTGAGTTCCTCTTGAGGACTACCAATTATGGAGAGATTACTATTATTTGATATAGTTCTTTCTATTTTTGAATAGCTGTAATTGTTAGGAATTTTTTCCCCTTGAAGTGAGTATGAATATGCCTCATTATATCACCTACCCTAATTTGCTAGCTTTACTCTTTGGGGCCAAATTGATTTAGTTTAATTTATTTTCTGAATAAAAATCATCCATACATTAAAGACAGTTGATATTTTCTCACTAATTCTTCTATAAGATATACATTCCATTTTTTCCCCAACTGATACTTAAATAGCATAGCTCTGAATTCCTTAATCACCCTTTTCATTAACATTTGCTCCATGATTTCCAGCTTATCAATATGTTTGTTAAAATATGGACCCAAGAAGTGGGCAAAATGCTTAAGACACTCTTTATCTAAAGCAAAGTAAAGCATTAATAGAGTACTATTCTCCTGTTCATGTAACCTAATATTTTCCTTCCTTGCTCAGCTGCCAAATAAAAATACATGCCAAAAGAAACAATGAATACAACCATAACTTGCCTTTATATTGCATTGTATGGTTTTAAAAATTCCTTTCTCACAATAAATCTGATCTATCTATCTAGCTATCCATTTTAGAAACTGATATTCAGAAAAATGAATAATTGGCAAAATTGTAAGAACAAAGTATAATGTGAATTTACCATTCATTCTGATGTTCTATGCTCTTGAATCATAATGAAATTAATGTTAAGTATAATGTCTGAATGCTTTTTTTGATAAGAATGCTTTTTTATAAGAACTGCCTTCAATTCTTTTATTACTTCCCTATCCTGTAATAGTGTTGATCCTTGTGTAACTGAGTTCTATCTTTGTAGTAAACTCATAATATACATAAAAATGGAATACTAGATGCTCAATGACAGAGGTTGGCTCAGTTTTTACATTTGAATATCCAATGTCTTGCACATCATTGGTTCTTATTAAATGTTTGCTAAATTTATTTAATTTTAAAGAAATATTAATACATAAAGATTCTTTAATGATACTAGAAAAAATAAACCTCAATCTAGCAACATAGGCTGATTTGTGATTCTGATGACTTTAATTGAAGGAAGATTGGCCACTTAGGTAACAAAGTATTAAAAAATTATCACATTTTTGGTCCTATTGATTAATCATATAAAAGACTTGAAATATTGAAGAGCATATCAACAGATGGAGTATTCTAATGACAGATTGCCCTTTGCAGCAGAATCTCTCCCTCGCTTTTCCAGGTCATTGAACTTGCTACATGTGGCTCTTTCTTTCAAAGTCCTTGGCAGCTTTCCCTGTTATTGGTGCCAAAGAAAAGATGTGACCCAAAGAAAAGGGAGCTTTATTTAAATTTTAGCAAAGATTAGGTTTCAACAGACTTAAGATACAGTTGCTATCTGATATGCATATAAAATAACTTTTAGATGTAATATGATGAATTTCAGGAATAGTCAGGGTCTATTTTTGCCAACTCCATTGCTGTAATTTCAAAGACTACAGTAGACTCAGGCTAACTAAAATATGTGCCATGTAACTAGAATTTTTGGAAAAGGTTCCTTGTTGTTATACCATTCCTAAAGACCACAACCCACATGATGTCCATCTGTTTATGGAAAGGTAGTTTAGAGTTGCCTATGGCTAGACTGGTTAAATCACTCCAGGAGCTCCTTGAAATATTGCCTAGGAAACAGTTATGCCACTTCTTGTAAAGAATTTTAGAGATTTGAACTTTTATAATTGCATAAGTTTAACTTACAGCTACTCTTAGAAGGGAAAGGGTTAAACCGTATCATCCCACCATCTTACTTTTGTCATATCCCTTCCATTATAGTCTATAATGAAAGTTAATAAGATTGGAATTTTTGTAATTTGTGTTTGTTAGTTTTAATAATGGGAACAAAAGTTGAAAAGTTAAGTATGTTCAAGTCATAATTAGCTTATTTTTCATTCCTAAGCTGTGTTTTTCAGGATCACTTAAAAAATTGAGGTTATTTTAGTGATAACAGAATGATAGAGAAAGTTCTTCTTTGACCCCACAAAGCAAACTCTCTGATTAATAATAAAGTTAAAGACAATAATATTATACCATTATGCACTGACTGTGAGGCAAAAATGAGGTCACTCACTAAGATTAATAATGGTGATGGCAATTGGCAATACATTCTGTTGCTTTATTGTATTTTTACCTATATGTCCAAGAGAAATGAAAATAAATTGAAGTGAAGATCAAAGTCCTTTACTTCCAGTTTGTTTACTTGAATTTCAGTCTAACAAAATAGGCTTATTTGTGATTCTGATCACTTTAATTGAAATAAGATAGGTCACCTACTCAGGTAAAATAAAGGCACTCAAAGTCATTGCACACATAAGTAGAGAGGAGTTTCACTTTGTCTGACACAATAACAAAATGCATCAAAATATTCAGCAAACTAGTGGCACTTAGCTTCTCTGGACATGCCCTACTTCCTTGTTTACATCTGGAAAAATATCTGGTCAGGTCTCCAGAGTATAGTGAAGTATGAGGTCTTAAGCATCCATTAAATCTGATACCAGGACTCCTGGGACATTTTATTCTTCTAGATTACCAGGAATTCCCATCAGGAAGGTTGAAGTTCATTTGGATTGAGCCACATTATCTTGTTTCAGGGTCTTCACCCATTGTTGTAGGTGAAGGAGAATTTGTGCCAGGGAAATATTGTTCCTATCATACTAGGCAAATTTTCTCACTTCGTGAGTGAGGAAATAAAGTACTGGAGAGTTTAAGTGACTTGTTGAAAATAACAAATTTAGTTAGGGACAGACCTGGTCCTGCAACTCAGATCTCATTATCTTTTTGCTATAGCCCATTCTTTGTGATTCTTTCCTTTCCTCCTTCAATTGAATAATCAAGTTGCTGTGTTTGTCTCTTAAATCTGTTCCTATTTCTACTGCCACACTAATAATTCAGATTAATAATAATCCTAATAATAATTAAAAATAATAATAATCCTAATATTCTCCATAGATTCCCTGAGATTAATTTAGGAGGGAACAGATTACCAGAGAATGAATCACTTGTTGACCAAATGGGAGAAAGTATCTATGGTGCTTTGTGAATATTAAAATGGCACATAAATATTGGCCCTGATGATAAGTAGGACATTGACCTCTGACCAGAAAACCTGATTCTTCATCATTCCTTTGAGATCTAGTCCCTTAAGGTGTAGCTCTTTTCCTAATATTTGTAAAGCATTAGAATAGTGCTTGAAACAAGGCAGGTGCTTAATAAATTATAGAGCTGTATTAATAATTTCCCTTGCACATTCTGTTGTTCAAGGTCAAGTGGAGCCACTGCCACTTCATTGTATCAAGTGAAATTCTGGAATTCCTTCACTCATCTCTTGCATCTTTCCTAAGAACAAAGAGGTGAGAAAAAAGTGAGTTGTGCAAAAGAAGAAAAATGGAGATATTTTTATTCCTTCCATCTTCTCTATTGACTAAGAATACTTCTTTTCTCTAAGGTTGACCTTATTATTGCCTTTATGTAATGTTTTATTTTTCTTACCATCCTTCATAAATGGTTTGGTTTTCTTCTTCTTACTACTTTTTACTTTGTGTTACTATTTTTTTTCTAGGTCTATGAAGTAGTTTTTTGGTGATTGGTATGGCACTAAATATATAATTTAATTTAGGTAAAATTGTCATTTTTATTATATTAGCTTGACCCAGCCATGAGCAATTGATATTTTTCCAATTAGTTAGATTTGACTTTATTTGTGTGAAAAATGTTTTGTGATTGTGATCATATAGGTTTTGGGTGTGTTTTGTCAGGTAGATTCCCAAATATTTTATATTGTCTACAGTAACTTTAAATGGGATTTCTCTTTCTATCTCTTGCTGTTGAATTTCATTGGAAATATGTAGGAACGCCCAGGATTTATGTGGGTTTGTTTTATATACTGCAACTTTGCCAAAATTATTTACTGTCTCAAGTAGTTTTTTTACTTGATTCTCTAGGATTCTCTAAGTATATAATCATATCATCTGCAAAGAGTGATAGCTTGATCTCTTCCTTGCCTAATTGGATTCCTTTGATTTCTTTTTCTTCTCTAATTGCTACTGCGAACATTGCTAGTACCAGATTGAATAAGAGGGGTGATAGTGGACACCCTTGTTTCACCCCTGATCTTATTGGAAATGCTTCTAGCTTATCCCCATTACATATAATTTTTGCGGATAGTTTTAAATAGATGCTACCTATTATTTTAAGGAAGGCTCCATTTATTCCTATACTTTCAATTATTTCTAATAGGAATGGATGTTGTATTTTCTCAAAAGATTTTTCTGCATCTGTTTATATAATCATGTGGTTTCTGCTAGTTTTATTGTTGATATGATCAACCATACTGATGGTTTTCCTAATATTAAACCATTCTTGCATTCCTGGAATAAATCCTATCTGATCAAAGTGTATTATTCTTGAGATAAGTTGTTGTAGTCATTTTGCTAATATTTTATTTAAAAATTTTGGATCTATATTCATGAGGGATATTGGTCTATAATTTTCTTTCTAATATTAAAAGGGAGGTGGGAAATTTGGAAAGCATATTTATAGCCTATGTCTCTGATGAAGGACTCATTTCTAAAATATACAGAGAATTGTTTCAAATCTATAAGAATACAAGTCATGCCCCCAATTGATTAATGGTCAAAAGTTATGAACAGGCAGTTTTCAGAGAAAGAAATTAAAGATATCTATAAGCACATGAAGAAATGCTCTAAATCACTATTGATTACATAAATGCAAATCAAAACAACTCTGAGGTACCACATCTCACCAATCAATTTGACTAAGATGACAAAACAGGAAAATGACAAATGCTGGAGAGGATTGGGAAAATTGGAACACTATTGCATTGCTGGAGGAGTTATGAACTGATCAAACCTTTCTGGAGAGCAATCTGGAATTATGCCCAATGGGCTATAAATAATTTCATACCCTTTGACCCAGAAATACCCCTTCTAGGTTATATCCCAAAGAGATCATAGAAGTAGGAGATAGACCCATTTGTACAAAAATATTTATAGCAGCTCTTTTTGTGGTAGTTAAAATTTGGAAATTAAGGGGGTGCCAATTAAGTGGGAAATGGCTGAACAAGTTGTGGTATATGCATGTTATGGAATACTATTATGCTATAAGAAACGAGGAGCAGATGGACTTCATATTTGCCTGTAGATGCTTATATGAACAATTCTGAGTGAGAAGAGTAGAACGAGGATAAATTTGTATACAATTACAGATACAACGTATGTGTGATGACCAACCTTGATAGAGTGGACTCTTCTCAGCAATGCAGTGATATAAGTCAATCCCAAAAGACTCATGATGGAGAGAGATGTCTACATCCAAAGAAAGAACTAGAAAGAACTGAGTTTGTATCCAGATTGAAGCAAACTACCTGATCTTTTTTCTTTTCTTGTTTGGTTTTATTTCCTCTTTACCATGTTTCTTTCCATCTGATACAATCCGTCTTTATAACCTGACTAATGTCTAATGTGAAAGTATTTACAGATCCAATACTTAACTGTTTGCCACCATGGTGGGGGGAGGGCAAAGAGGGGGACAGAATGTGAAACTCAAGGAATTGTGGAATTGAATTTTGTAAACCAAAAGTAAACAAACAAATCAATAAAATAGATAGCATTAAAACTTTAAAAAGAAACAGTAAGCATTAAGTTTTTATAGAAATTAAAATAAAGTAATGGAAATTATATTAGCCATAAATAAAAGGTGTACAGTGGTTAAACATAAAAGGTGATACCTTAAGCAAATTAGGGGAGCATGGACTCCTTTACCTGCCATATCTTTGGATAAGGGAAGACTTTATATTACCAAAGAAGAGATAGAGAACATTATGAAATGTAAAACGGATAATTTTGATTACATTAAATTATTTTTTTACAATCCAAACCAATGCAGTCTGGAATGTAAGCAAAGAAGAAAACTGGAAAAAGTACACAAGTTTTTCTGATGAAGGCCTCATTTCTCAAATATATAAAAAGCTGAGTCAAATTTATAAGAATACATGTCATTCTCCAATTAATAATCAAAGGATATAATAACTTTTCAGAAGAAGAAATCAAAGATATTCATAGTAATATTAAAATATTCTAAATCACTGTCGTTCAGAGAAATGCAAATTAAAACACATCTGTATTACCACATCCCATCTTTTAGGTTGTAAATTATGAGGAAAAAATGAAAATTTTAAATGTTGGAGAGGTTGTGTAAAAATTGGGACACTAATGTACCATTGGTGAATTTGGTAAATTATGCAACCATTCTTGAGAACAATTAGGAACTGTTCTCAAAGGGTGATAAAGTTTTGCATATCCTTTAACCCACAACACTACTACTAGGTCTATATCCCAAAGTGATAACAAAGGAAAAGAGCCTATATGTACACAATTACTTAAAGCAATTCTTTTTGTGGTGGCAAAGAATTGAAAATTGAGAAAATCCCCATCTATTGGGGAATAACTGAACAAGTTAATGTATATAATGGTGATGGAAGACTATTGTGCTATAAGAAATAAGCAGGTGCTTTCAGAAAAAAAGTGTGAGAAGTTTAAAATGAACTAATACAATGTGAAGTGAGCAGAACCAGAAGAATATTATATACAGTAAAAGTGACATTGCACAATGACGAATTGTGAATGAGTTAACTAGTTTCAGCACTACAATGATCAAAGACAATTCCAAAAGACTTAAATTGAAAAATACTATCCACTTCCAGAGAAAGAACTGATGCAGTCTGTATATAGGTCAAGGCATACCATTATTTCCTCCCTTCCTTTTTTTATTGATCTCTGTTTTCTTTTACGACATGACTAATTTGGAAATCAATTTTGCACAATCCCATATATATTATCAAATAGCTTGCCTTCTAAATGAGAAGTGAAGAGATAAAAGGAGAAAGAGAATTTATAACTCAAAATTAAATAAAAACAAATATTAAAAATGATTCTACATGTGATTAGAAAAAGAGGAGGACATGATGACTATCGATACTGAATATAGAGAAGAATAAGCAGGGGTTTATACATTCTGTTATAGATATAAATGCTCAAATCACCATCTTCTATAGGTTTTTCAGATCCTGAGTTAGTAATATAGGTAAGAAAATATAACTCATATCAAATATATTTGTATTAACATTACATCCTATGATATGTAGGTTCTGAGTTTTGTATTTTACTTTTAAATTAATTTTTTTACTGACAGTACCACATGTTTAGTGGGTGTCAATGAGCTTTTATAGTTAATGATACATTTATTCTTATATATATAGAAGCTGAGGTGGGGTTAGTTTAAGGTAACATAATTTCAAAATAAACTAAATATAAACAGATATTTTAACTTTAAAGAAGGTGGGGAGAAAAAATAGGAAAGAACAATTACAAAGTTTTCAACTGTAAATCAGTTTTTGGTTTCAACCCGAGTAGTCTGAAGCAATGAGTTTGACTGACCTGTGGCTAGAATTTTGTTTCCTTCCTGTGTTGTTGCTTGGTTAGCCCATAAAGAGGCAATGTGGATCCCTTTTGGATAGGTCCAAATTTCAGTCCTCATATTCAAAATGTGATTAACTTATCCATAAAGGTTTGTCTCACTTATTTCAACCAGTTGGAGATTACCTTGGGCAATATTATAAAGCGTGATGTTAATTGTCTACACACTCCTGTTTGGCACTTCTATCCTCTTTTTCAAATCATTTCATATACAAGGGCATTTATGCACTGACTGCCAAGATATTCAATCTGTTTTCTGTTGTTAATTTCACATTCTTTTTATCTTTCTTTTCCACAATTTAAGCATAAAGATTTATGTCTTTTTTCTTCATTCCCATTTAATGTGACAAATTAATCGATTATAACATAATAGATAAAAATGACAATTATTGAATTTGGTCAAGATGGCGGAATATAGAAGCAGGACCTCCCCACTGCTCCAGATCCCACCTTCCCCAATCCATGTAAAAAGGGGACTCTAAACAAACTTTGGAGCTGCAGAACCCATAAAATGACACAGAGAAGCTAACCTTCCTCTGAGAACAGCTCAGCAGAATAGCATGAATCGACCAGCACAGCACTCTGGGAGCCAAGCCCAGCCTCATGCCAAGGTTTTAGCCCCAGGGTGGGCCTGACCAGTGGTGGGCCAGAGGGACTCTAAATCAGCAGCAGCTGTGGCCGTTTCCAGATTTATCAACACATAGATTTGAAGGACAAACTGAGAGGTCAGTGCAGTCTAGAAGTTGGGACCCATTAAGTGAGAGTGCATGGCTTTTGCCCCCAGGGCGAGAAGGCTCAGAGACATGGGCGCAGCCAGTCAGTGCCACTTGGAAGCTTCAGCTCCTAGCCTGCAGTGTGTAGGGGGACCAAGCACCAGTCTGAGGGGTAATTGCTCTTGCTTTAAACTTCTTGGATCTGGATTGCAGTCTAGAGTGGAGGTCTTGGGGTGTGTGTCCAGCTTGCCAGATTCTGTGGAGACCTCAGAAAGCGCACCCATCTAATACCTCCAGCAGCTGAGAAAACCCCAGCATTTTGGATGAAAGCTCCCCTGTCTGGTGGCAGAGTCCTACTGTGGCAAAAAGCCCAGGGGTCAAGTGACTGAGCGGCCACATGACAAGCAAAGGAAACAAAGCAGACAGAAGATTCCAAAATTAGACTCCTATTTTGGGGACAAAAAGGAGCAAAGCATGGAACAGGAGGAAGACAGTGAAGTCAGAACTCCTGCACCAAAAGCTTCAAAGGACAATAAGAGCTGGTTACAGATCATTGAGGACCTTAAGAAGCAGATAAGAGAAGTGGAGGAAAAATTGGGAAGAGAAATGAGAACAATGCAAGAAAATTACTAAATGAGAGTCAACAGCCTGACTGAGGAAAATAACTCCTTAAAAAATAGACTAATTCAAATGGCATAAGAGGCTCAAAAAAGGCAATGAGGAGAAGAATGCCTTAAAAATAATAAAAAATAATAAAGGAATGCTGAGCTTGCCAGATGGAAAAATAATCTCAAAAGCTCAATGAGGAGAATCATTGCTCCAGAATTAGATTGGAGCAAATGGAAGCTAATGGCTTTATGAGAAATCAAGATGGTGTTAAACAGATCCAAACTGATGAAAGAATAGAAGGCAATGTGAAATGTCTCATGCGAAAAACAACTGACCTGGAAAATAGATCTAGGAGAGATAATTTAAAAATTATTGGACTACCTGAAAGCCATGATCAAAGTAAGAACCTAGAAGTCATCCTCTAGGATGTTCTCAAAGAAAACTGCCCTGATGTTTTAGAACCAGAGGGCAAAATAGAGGTTGAAAGAATCCACCAATCACCTCCTGAAAAAGATCCCAAAAAGAAAACTCCTAGGAATATTAGTGCCAGGTCCTGGAATTCCCAGTTTAAGGAGAGAATATTACAAGAAGCCATGAAGAAACAATTTGAATATTGTGGAAATAAAATCAGGATAACCCAGGATCTGGCAGCTTCTGAGGGATTGAAGGGCTTGGAATACGATATTCTGGAGGTCAAAGGAGCTGGGATTAAAATCAAGAGTCACCTGCCCAGCAAAACAGACTATCATGTTTCAGGGGAATATATGGTCATTCAGTGGAATAGAGGACGTTGAAGCATTCTTGATGAAAAAGCAAGAGTTGAATAGAAAATTGTCATTCAGATGCAAGAAGCATGAGAAGGTAAACAGGGAAAAGAAATCATAAGGAACTTATCAAAATTGAAGTATTAACATTCCTACATGGAAAACAATAATTGTAACTTAGGAAACTTTTGTCGGTACTTAAAGGGAATATATATATTTACATACATACACACACACACACACACACACACACACACACACACACACATATATATATATATATATATATATGTCTCTGTATGAGGGTTCACGGGCATATGAATTCATTTGTGAATGTGTGTATATATGTTTACAGGTATACATAGATAGAGGGCACAGGACCAATTTAACAGGAAGGGATGATACTTAAAAGGTGAAATTCAGAAGTGAGACAGGGATATAATGAGAGGAGATGGGGAGAGATAGAATGGGGTAAACTATCTCATATATAAAAGGCAAGGGAAAATGGTTACAATGGAGGGGGAGAATAGGAAGGCAAAAGGGCATAGGTCAACCTTATTCCCATTGAATTTGGCTTGAGGAGGGAATGAAATACACACTGAATAAGGTATCTCACCCTCTAGGAGAGTGGGGGGATTGGGATAAGAGGGGGTATGATGGGCGGACAGGCTTGGGGGAGGGAAGTTGGAAGCACCCACTTTTGAAAAGAGACAGGATCAAAGTAGAGAACAGAACAAGTGGGAGGTGGGATAGGAGGGAGGGAAATATAGTCAGTCTTTTACAATATATCTATTATGTTATTGTTTTGCATTAGCCACACATGTGCAACCTATACTGAAGTGCTTATCTTCCCAGTAAGTGTGGATTACAAGGGAGGAAGGGAACGAATCTGGAATTCAAAGTTTTAAAATCAAATATATATATATATATATATATATATAAATACACACTTATTAATATTATTTTACATGTAATTGGGAAATAAGATATACAGGCACTGGGGCACAGAGATACACTGGACAAGTCAAACAGAGTGTGGGAGAAAACAGGAGACAGAAGATTGGAGGAGGGGATATCCTGTGGGACTGCTATTTTGGGGCAGTGGGTAGGGGAAAAATGGGGAGGAATTTTGGAACTCAAAATATGGCGGAAATGAATGATGTAAATTAGAGGTTAATAAAGAATTTAAAAATGACAATTATTTTATAAGATAAAATTGATTGTCTAGACATTATTAGGACTTAATAAAAAGGTGTCTTTCTATAAAGCCCTAATCTGGCATCTACATTTTTCCTTGTAATAATAATTATTATTGCTACTGCTAACATTTATGTAGCACTTACTATATTCCAGGCACAGTATGGCTTTACAATAATATCTCAGTTGATCCTCACAGTAACCATGTGAGGTGTTACTATTATCTGTCTTTTACAAATGAAGAAACTAAGGTAAACAGAGTTTAAGTGATTTATTTAGTATCACACAAGTAGTATGTATCTGAGGCCAGATATCTGAGGTCTTTCTGACTCCAGGTCTGGCACTTAATCCACTGTACTGCCAAACTGTCTCAACCCATTGCTTATTTTTTATAGTGCTTTAAAAATGTTGCTTTGTCTTTGGCATATCTCCAAGTGATGTGGAAATTAAATATGCAGATATTCAATTGGATCTATGATTTCATTAATGTGGATACTCTCTCCAATGATATTTATCACAGCTCATTCATGCCTTAGAGGCTTCTGCAGCTACATATCATTTTCTCCCATGATTTAAACACCAAGGATCTATATATCATGCTGAGAGCATTTTCAATTTCTATTCACATTACAACATTAATGAAACATGTGTATCGTCTATTAATTTTATTCCTTTCTCTTTTGGAGTGTCTCTCCCATCAATTTTACTTTTATATTTCTTTGATGGTATCCCCTACTCTGCTTTTAATTTATAATTACATGTTTATAGTGGAGAGCTTATGCGTGTTGTCCATACTCCTCTTTATTACCCTTTGGGCAATACACTGTTTTAATTCTTCAGGTATTAATATACTATGAGACTATCTACAACATTTGAAAAATTAGTGTTATTAAAATTATGGGCATTTTCTTCAGGGAAAAGTTTTTAGTCATAATTTAATTTTGAAAATTCTAAAAGGCAACCCAATTAACTAGCTTTCTTACTCAATAATGACTCCAATTTGTCCATACTTAAATATTCAAATGCATCTATGGAAGTCAGGATATTCACCTTTATTCATCACTGTCACAAGAACATTCCAACTGTTTTTTGATCAGTCTATAATCTGATGATATCTTTCCCTCTAGTTCTTCCTCAAACTTTCTGATTTGTTACATTGTGACAGGCTGCTCACACCTACCATAAACTCCTACATTACCCTTGATGTGATATCTGCCTTCATTTCTTTGAGGGATGTAATATTCCATGAATTGAAACCATGTAAGGAGAATAGTAGATTATTTGTTTTAATTTTCAAATATGGCCCTTTGTTTCAGGTATAAACTTGGGCTCATTCACCAATCTTTGTAACTTCCTAAGAGAAATTCATATTACTATTCTTCTTCTATTGAATTGTAGGTCAAATTTAGAGGTTACTTATACTGACTGTCCAAAATATGTACTCTATATTGATGGACAAGTTCTACAAGTAGCACAATAACTACATGTCATAATCTAATGTCATGTGGAAAGAGAATGAAATTTAAAAAAATATGGACATCCCATTTGCTTCATTGCTATCATCATGATGTCAAGAGAAAAGGGAGAATGTGATGGTAAAGTGGGCAGACACTTTGAGATTATGGGAAAATATGAAAAAGAATTGTACTAATTGACAGGAATAGATGAGTTGGATATTGGAAGGAGTATCTCATCAATAAGGAAATTGCCAAGGAGTTGTTATTTTGAATTGGAATATAGGAATTTTAATTTGAAATTGTGTATGTGTCTAACATACAAAATTTTGAAATACACACATATCCAATGCATTTATATTATGAACACATGCATATATGTGCCTAAACCCACATATGTGTACGTAGGAGCAATAAAGACACAGTGAAGAATGTCATACTTTGATTAACAGGAAATTTTCATTAATATGAAGATGTGAAAATTCAATGTAAATTTTCTCATTTTCTCTTTTTTGGCAAGTACAAGAAAAATTAGTCACAATTTGTAGAATATATAATCCTCATGGTATTATGTTCCATTTGCAATCCGAAAAATTTACTTGTTTTTTTTCTGTAATCTTAATATCAATTTGTGCCACATAGTAGAAACTCAATAAATTATTTTAAATTAATATGTCAGTATACATAATGATTTTTTTTATACTTTTAGAATTAAGTAGGTAGCTTAAGAGGCCTGAAATAATTTAGAGTGAGTTCAAAGTTTGTTAAAACTTCAGGTAATTTGGTACACGCTATAATTGTACAGTCATATTATAGTTTTCAACAGCAAAGTCTTTTTAATCAGTGTTTCACATTGTACCTGGCTACAGAGCACCATAAAGACACACAGTCAATGAATCAAATTGTCCTGAGGCAATTCTAAACTATTTAGGAGTTTTGGTAACTGACAAGCCATGAGTTAAAAGAAAAGAATTAATGAAAAAAAATATCCAAATGAAAATAATAAAATAAATGAGGAAAATGCATCTCATTGACCCATATTCAGGTATAATTTGGGCACAAAAAGAATCATGTCTTTTTAAAGTGACTAAGATGATTATATTTCCATGACAGTCATTTTGAACTCACATTTCTTAATTTCCATCTATATAAATTTTCACGTAAATAATCAACATGCACAGTGAAGAGAATCATGATGAAAGCATTAGTTGGGGAAAAAGATGGTTATGGAAATGAAAGTCTAGAGTGGACCACATCATGCTTATCACACTATTGATTGGAAAGTATAAATAATACAAAATCCTACTCAGTTTAATATTGACTATAAAAAAGCTTTTGATTTTCTAAAGCAACAGTGTAACTTAAAGATGACAATGATGATGATGGTGATGATGATGATGATGACTATGAAGGCAAGATGGTACAATAGATAGAATGCTGAATGTGGAATCAGGAAAACCTGGTTTAGATTTTTTCCTTTGGCTAATTTAACTAACCAGGTGACCTTAGGTAGTTTACTTAATCTGTCTGTTCTTCAGTCATTTCTCAAAAAATATATTTACTATTGAATAATAGGTGAGACTATGAGACTACTCTAAATATAAGACATCAATGAATTAACAGATATTACATCACTGACCCTTTATAATTAAGGATATTTTAGTAAATCTCATATAATCTAAGTAATTTGGGATTAACACAGTGGGGCTATTTTTTGTTGTTTCTTTGAGAGGAGAGGTTTGCTTCTTTTTCTGCCCTCAACTACATATCGATTACATTGTCTTTCCAAAGGTATGGCATTAAGTGTCCCTTAAGCAAACTACCTTTCCTTACCTGAATGATCTAAAAACAAAACAAAACCTCACAATGGTTTCACCTGCTTTGTTGAATTTGTACTACTCTTCTAGTGGATAGAGCTTGACAGTGAAACAGTTAAGTAAACACATAGCTCCTCAGAAGAAGCACCGAGGTGCATATGATCTAACATAATGTGCTTCACAGAAACTAGAAATTGGATTAATATTGCTTGCTCATGCTTGAAGCACAGAAAATTGCTCAAAGGCAGATGGAGGGAGAGTGAAAATCTAAAAATAAAATTCCCAGTGGCAATGAAAATTTTCACAGTTTAAATTGGTTTCTTCTAGGATATAAGTCTCAAGACACTGAAGAAAATGTTACAAGTGGAAAGTTTAGGAACATGATGTGGTTTGAATATATCTAAATATAGAGTAAGCAAAATTCTAAAATGAGGAATTCAAGCTGCACAAATTCTGGAAAGAGAACTACAAGCAGCAAGACCCATACAGATAATCTGTTAATTATCTACATTTGCACATAATTTCATTTATACCTTTATAAACCCTTGGATCCAAAAATATTACTTAGTAACATTTGAATTGCTAAAGAACACAACAGGAGTTAAAGATTTTATGATTTAACAAGAAATATCCTGTGGCTATTTTATCGGAATACCAACTCTTCCTCACTAGGGTTCCTGCTCACCAACCGGTGGAAGACTTGCTTCTCTAACTGCTGCAATTATCATACTGGCAGAAAACTCATCTCAACTATACATAGCATGATAAATGATCACAATCATTATAAATACAACAGAGCTAGTCTAAATGGAAGGGGTTGATAGAAAACTGATGAATTTGATATAAGGGGACATAAATCCACCCTGAGGGAAAGAAAAGCCATGTCTTCATAAATCTATTTTTCTAAATATTTTTTTCTTTTTGCCAATTATTCATTTTGGTTGCAATTTCTCCTAGGTGTTTTAATGCTTCCTTACTAACAAATAACCATCCTCACAGAAGATTAATCCTTTCTCTTCTGGCTCTAATTTATATCTGACATTTATTTTCTTCATACTATTTTTATAAATTTTGCATTTTTCTTGATCTACACTATGTAATAGTTAAAATATTTAATGTTGTTCATAAAAATAAGCCCTTCTTAATAACATTTCTGTAACAATCACCTTTCTGTTTAACCTCAAAAGTAATTTGATAACTTTGGTAAATTATGATTTTTATCCTAAATAATTATTTTATTTTCCTTTTATATAATGTATAATGCCAAAATCTCAGTTGCCACCAATATTAAATTGCTTTCAAAAGATATTTAGTTCAGTATTTTAAAATATGAGATTAGAGCTAAATTCTAGGAGAAAATCTTAAATAAGAAAACATTAGCATTGATTTTTAAAACCCTTACTTAGAAATGAAATTTTTTCGAGTTTTATGGCTCACCAAAATAGCTATTTGAACAATGAAAAACTAAAATTTTTGTGGATGTATTGATATTATGGACATAATTTATCAAATGAATTATTTCATCATTGGAAACTCATAGGCTTAAATATGTAGAGTTTGAAATGACCTTGGAGGTAATCTTGTGTGACCCCTTCATTTTATAGATAAGAAAAATGAGGGCCCTAGAAGTCAAATGATCTGCACAAACCACAAAGATACTAAATGATGGAGCTATGTTTCAAATTGAGATCCTCTGACTGCAAATCTAACATTTCCTTAGAGCCGGTGAAGTATTAAAATTGTATTAAATTAGCTTAATCCAAGAGTTGTTTGGCTATCGTTACTGAACTATTAGAAAACCAATCTAAGAAAATAATTGGAGAGGTTGAAATCATTCATCTTATGAAATAGAAAGGCTCCAGAATGACCAGTGAAGCTCTTAAGTTTATAACATAATTTATACACAAGATGGTAGGAGAAAAATATGCACTTCAGAGTTCCACTGAGGATTGAAAAGTGGAGATTGCTTTAGATTGCATGAAGGTTGTATTTAAAAATGAATTTACTGACAAGTACATTTACAGCAAAATGGATTTCCATGTAAGACTCTGGGAGATCCTATGTAAAAATAAAAATTTTCTTTTGAAAATCATACAAACCCATAAGAGTAAGTATTTAGACAAAGGCTAGGGTGCAATATGTTGACAGAAGATAACATCTTTAAAATTATTTTTTCTTACAAAATAATATATGCACAGACTATCACATCAATTGGTTTATATCTTTAGTAAAAGCATGTTAGAAATATCTTGTGTTTTTAAAAAATCACTTTAACCTAGACTTTCAGTGGATGGCAGTAGAACAAATTCAACCTGAGAAGTGGTTTATATTATATATTCCTCAAAGAATCAGTGGATGACCCACCATGTTCTTAAATAAATTGTGGTAGTAGATTATTTATACCCACAAATGAAGACTGTAAGTTTGTCCCAGAGGAAATAGCCCATGATTAAGTCATTTTTTTCCTATTTCTCCTGTGTAATATCTGGAATTCTTTTTTTCATAACTGCAGAGAATTGACTCTGAAGAAAGCGCCATTTATAAAACACTTATAGCTGGAAGGTAGAGGAGAGTCAACTGTAAGGATCTAAGCTATTGTTCCTTCAAATAAATATTATGCCCATAGCATTTTAATTTAGAAATATACACAAATTAAGAACTTTGCAAATACGAGAACTTATTTTTTTATATTTTAAAATTACATTAACTTTGAATGGGTTTTACTTGTTTTAAAAAAATAATTTAGATAAACCATTTTCCATTAGTTTTATTTGAATCATTAAGTAAATCATTTTGGAGTTATTTAAAGAAAATGCTTTAGTCTTACTTTATAAAATAATCATTATACATTTTGGTAAAATGTAGAGAATGACCTAGACATTTGAAAAGCTTTGTTCCAATCTGTGCTTTCCCTCTGAATGCTTCTGTGAATTTAGTATTATTGTTAATTGTCATTATAAAATCATTCAACACTCTAAGATTTCAGAGAGTTTTATAAATATCATCTCTCTGTTTCCTTATCACAATCCTGGGAGGGAGGTGCTATTTTAATTTTAATTTTACAGATAAGAAAATTGAGTCAGTCAGTACTTCAGTGACTTGCTCAGAGTCACACAACTAGTAAAAGTCTGAAGATGCATTTGAAGTCAGATTTTCCTGACTCCAGGCCTAGTACTACATCTACTGTGCTATCTAACTGCTACTCAAATTCCTCATCTATAAAATGAAGGTAGAAGTACTTCAGAAAATTATTATCAGGATTGCATGATGAAATAAAGTAAAAACATTTGCAAAACATTAAATAATATACAAATATAACAGAATGTGTTATTACTATTATTAGTGTTTCACAACGAATGCCTCTAGTGGGTCAATTCTAGTGTAATTTTATCTTCACTCCTCTTTTTCTTCCTGGATTGATTATTTTGGGAGTATACCAAGTATATGAGGGAGGGATGAGTGGCTAGGGAGCAGAATAAAGAAAAATAAGGGGAGAAAGAAAGGAGGAATGAGGATGGAAGAGGATAGATGCACTAAAATAAATGTATTCTGTGGCTGGAGTCTGATAAGCAATGTCACCCACATATGTAAAGTCTATAGAACAATCATGTGGAGATTCATTCCTCTAGCTAAACCTGTAAAAGTAGAATAGCGTGATGAGTCAGCATGTGGAGCTGCTATGAATTCTGGTATTATTTGCCTCCCTCCCCAACTATTTTGGTTAGCGGGCACTCTTCCTTTCCTATTACACAGGGAAATGAAGGAGTTTGTAAAGAGACTTTGGAACTGACTCCCTCCCTTTCCTGTGGATATGAGAGGAATAGGGATTGGGAGGATATCAGATCCCACATTTTTCACAGTGGTTCTCTGGATAATTATATGATAACATAAACCCAACCTCTACAACCAACATATACAATTATTAAATAGACATATTTCTGTCAATCTCAGTATTCCTTAGATTAGAGCTAGTATATGGATGGGGATGGATTGGAAAAAGTATTCTGAGAAAAAAGCCCATGAAATTTACTCTTTAGGACTGGCATGAAACCATTCTCAGACCAGATTGTTTGGATATATGATCAGAGATACAGAGCTAGAAAGAACCACAAGTCATCTATTTAAATCCATTATTTTGCTAATGAAAGAAATGAAGATTTAGATCAATTGAATAATTTGGCCAAGTTCACACAAGAAGTACATGACAAAATCAAGATTCAAATTCAGTCCTCTGACTATGGATATAATACTTTTTTTCATTTGCAACTGAATCATCTAGGAAATGTTTTTTTTATTATTATTACTGAATATTTCAATTCTCCCATTATATTATGATTTTGCTAGTCATTGGCAAACTAGTAAATATCTTGTTCACCAACATGGAACTACATTTGATTCTTGTACAAAGAAGCTGAAAATTTCTCTCTTTAGTTCATTTTCTCCTATTATTCACTCCAAGAAAATCTCTAAATGTATTCTTGGCATAGTGTATCTCTAGTTTTCTCCAAATGTGAATAACAAGGGTGATCAATTTCTTAAAATTGAACATATAAATTGCATACGAGACTGTCTTTATTTCACTATCTTCCTTCCAGAAATTCAGAAGATACCAAATTCAGACATCACTCAAATAGTCTATCAGCTCCATTATTCCCAGCCTCAGTACTTCAATGCAATTGGAGTATCCATTTAACATTTCAGTAAATCCTTCTTTCCTACAGATTCCTACATACTGCACCCCTTTATAAGATCTGTAGTGTAATATTTTGGTTTGGATTCCCCAAGAAGGCAAACTCATGGAAAAAGAGGAGCCAATTCCCCACCTCCCATCCTTGAAATGACTTTAGTCATTCAATTGAAAGGACAATCCTTTCCACCCCCTTCCTTCTCCATATAAGCCAGAATATCAGTAGGAGTGTATTACTTCCCATATTCAGGACAGAGCCTTAGTCACAATCAAAAGCGCTTATTCACAGACTGAAAAAAACTAAGAAAAAAGATGCAAATAATCTTACCTGACTAATTGAGGTGGTATATGTGACAAACAATTCTAATATGTTTTTTCCCTGAATAATGGAATCAAAGCAGCAAGCCAACTGTGCAATACCATTACTTTTCCAACTTTTCTTAACATCAGAAAAACAAGACTTGGATGACAAAAAGTGGTGTTGTTCTTTCAGTGTTAGTATCTTTGAAGTCAGATCATATTGTCATAGCTGGTATTAAAAAAGACATGTCTATTTATCAATCAACAAATATTTAAACACCTACTCTATGCCAAGTAGTGGTATGCCCACCAGGGATGCAAAGGAAAAAATGAAAATTTCTATGACATAAACATACATGTGCGTCATATCACATGCATATACAAATACATAGCCATATATGTCATAGGAAGCTTCATTTTGTGTTTCATTTACATAATACACAAGCAAAAACCTAAGTACCAGCTAATTTTTTTTAAGTTGTGATCGCTTGGGGTTAAAGGTAATGAGGAAGGTTTCTTGTGGGAGAAGGTGCTTGAGATCGAGTTTTAAAGGAAAGTAGTGATTCTTTGAGGCAGAGGTGAGGAGGGTGTGAATTCCAGGTAGAGGGAGGCAGCCTGTGCCACAGAATGGGTGAAGTGGTATGATGTACAATTAGTCTGCAAAGATAAATTGGAACCAGACTGTGAAGGGTTTCAAATATCGAATTGTGGAGATGGATTATAATAGAAACAATATAATTTTATGAGCAGGTAACTGACATGGTCAGAGTTGTGCTTTAAGAATATCATTTTAGCAATTCTGCAGAGACCAGATTAGATAGAATTGAGACAGGGAAATAATTAAGGAACCTATCACAATAATCCAGTCATGAGATGATGAGGGCCTGCACTAAGGTGGTAGCTGTGTGAGTGAACAGAAAAGGTCAAATTTGAGGGATGTTATAAAACAGAATTGAAAAGATTTAGAAATGACTGAAGGTTTTAAGTGGACTTTTTTTTTTACTAATAGGGAACTATGTACTTCAGATAAAATCCAATTGCTAAATGAAGCATACTTCTTATATTAGAGGGAAAAGGGTATAAGAGGGTACTGGAAAATAATGGGGAAATTGTGGATAATAACAATATATTCCTTAAGAAATCTATGTCACACAGAACTGTTTTGACAGGATGCTACTCAACTTTTATAACTTCTAAACAGTGCTCATAGAATAAAGGCAGGAAGAGTTGCAGGGTGGTTTATATGTTTGATGATGACTTTATTCCCCTTCTCTTTGATGTCTAACATTCTCTTGAAATGTGAAGGGCAATTCGATTGAGACTGTCCACTGAGGTATCTGAGAACTGTAACTCTGTGATGACTTCATTATATTTACCTGTGGGTAAATATTTCACAAAAATTTCCCCAAAAGAAAGCTTCCTTATTTCTTCTTTAATAATTCCTGTGGTTTTTAGACAAAGTTGCCATCTTTCCCTTGTCATAATAGCAAATATCCTACATTAAGTGCCTTTTAGATGTTGGACTCCATGAGTTTGTAACAAATTAGTTGGTCCTTTCAGAGGTTTGGAATAGGGACTGGAATTTTAAAAATGCTAAATCTAATCACTTCATACCCAGGTACATGCTAGTTTTTTGCACATTTTTATGACACTTTGTCTCCTTGTGATATTTTATTATATTGATTAAACCACACTAAATGGGCTTGATTAGAATGAAAATTGTAGCCAATATACTAACGAATGTTGGATATGAAATGATGTGGCCATGCAATTGAATATGCAATTCTTATGGTATCATAATACTTTCAAACACATAGTTTCCTATTTCAGCTACTCCAAAATACTTCCTTGTAACTGAATAAAGTTTGAACAAAATGCCATTGAAGAAAATTAGTCAACCATGAAAAGAAAAATAAAAAGACTCAAGTTTACACCAAAGGATAGTACAGAAGTAGACTGTTTCAATGAACTTTTCTACTTTTCTGAACATCATGGAGATGTAAAAAAAAAATAGTGTCATCTTGTTTATCTATAGTTGTATCATTAGAAAGATTGAAAGGAAAATGATTTATCTGATGACTCAATGGGACCCTAGCTTCCATCAGTCCCTTATAAATGTGATCTTATTACTGTCATTAGCATACTAAGAAAAATATATATGCAGCTATGGATTATAAATAGTATATAATATTATATATTGCATATATTTTATGTTAGATATAATGTATGCATTTATATATGTATGTATGTGTGTGTTTGTGTGTATTCCCAGATCTCCTAACAGGAAGGCACTGGGTGGTTATTGACTCCTTTGTAGTAAGAACAAGCTGGAACAGGCTGCCTAATTAAAAGTTACCAGACAGATAGTCTTTCTCTTTCCTGAATGTTCTTTTCTACTCACTCTGTGTCCAGATATTGTGCATCACAACTTATCCACAGCACAGTTGTCATGAACTGAATCAGCACGAAGAAAATATTTTCTTCGCTGTTCCCTTGCCTTTTACCCCATCTCTGAGAAGTGGGCCTGAGGTATTTCTATTTCTGTCCATTTTTGTTCATCCTCATTTACAAATCCCTATTTTGCTACCCATTGGACTCTGGGTTTCAAGTCATAGAAACCTTGGAGTCAGGATCCCAGGAGAGATGTTGAAGCCTACCAAGCCAAGAGCAAAATCTGGAGTATGAATGGTGCTTAGGATTGATATAAGTGGGATATTTAGATCTGGAATTGTGATTATATGTTCTATACTGTAGAGTATATAAATATTGAACTAAAGACTGAATCCAAACTCCTTTCTTTCTTTAGAGACTGAGATGGTACAAGGGAACTCTGGATCAGGCAGTGCATGTTGGGAGAATAAGTTTCTATATTTCTGATTACACCTTTTGAAATAAATATAATCTGAGCATTAGTGGTTTAATGGACCTGGAGTGCAAGTGATCACTCCCTACACTTGGGGAAATATTGTCAAATAAATTAGATATTCCCAATCCAACCTAAAGATTTTGGAAACTTTGAAGGAATTGGTGAAATGTTACCTATCTCTCCTTAAAACAATGGTCAGTTCGAGTAGAAAGTGTTTATACACACAAAGAAACATATATGTATGTATTTAAACAAATTTTTATCTACATATACATATATGTATATGTACATACATACACACAGGTTACCTGGCCTCACTTTATAGACCTTTGATTTTTTTCAAATCACTTTTTAATAAACAGGATATAACAATATTTCATAAGATATAAAACTGCCTTCAGACTCAGAATACCCTAGGTTGAAGTATCACTTCTAACACAGTATGACTGTGTGATCTTGGACAAGTCACTTAACCTCTTAATTTCTCCAGGCAATTCTAAAATGACAAGTTGCATAACAACTTGTCAGTTTAAATTATTAGAGGGAGTTCCATCATTAGGGCTAACTGACATAGATCAAATCTCAATTTTGTGAAAAAAATACATAGTAGTGCCTTGTTTTCAAACACCAATATTTTCTGCATATATCTTCTCTTAAATAAATTTTGCTTATAACAAAAGACATTCACCAAAATGAACTGAAGCAGTTCTGAAGTCTCATTTTTTCCTACAGAAAGGAGGGAGGCATATTTAATTATCTATTCTCAGGAGCCAAGATTGCAGACCACAAATTTAATCAAAGATATGATGTAAGAATGGTGGTATTCATAGCAATAATAATGAACTTTATGCATCTATAAGAAAACATTAGCCCTCACTAAGTAGCTTCTAATATCTTTTATGCCCTTGAGATTTGTCATGGTACCTCAAAACTATTCTGTAAATTCAGTGAAATATTTTTATGTCATTTTTTACTTGTAGTATTACATCTGAATTTCTATTTATGGCTTCTATTGGACAGTGTTTGAGGGGAAAAAAGCAAGATTAAAGAGGTTTAAAGACTTAGGATTGAGAAGGCTTACTCAAGGGGAAGGAGGAATATATAGAGGAAAGGAGAAGGTAGTTGGTAAGACCACAGCAATTCTACTTCACATGCATGGAAAGCAAAGGATGCAGAAAAAGAAAAATATTTTGCCAAGTAGACAGCTATTTGGTAAGGTGGTATAAGAGAATGGAATTTGGATCTGAGTTGTTGCTTAAGATATAATAATGAGATATTCCTGGCATAGGATAGGATACACATAGCAGAGGAAGGTGATATGGCATTTGAATAGAGTGTACAAAATCTAATGAAAATGACTTTACACTAAAAAGAAAACAACAAAAAAAACCTTAAAAGGGGAGAGAGAATATTTTCTATATGTAGCCAAAAGTTAGGTGTCCTAGTGAGTAGTTGTCATGAAAAAGCATAATATTTGAGGGATGCAAAAGTTAATAGAAGATAAAGAGAAAGGAATGAAAAATAGAAACCATAGCCTCAAAAATGAATACACAAATGCCCAAAATTTAGGACACAAGCAAGATGGACTATAAATCTTAATGCAAGAGGCAGATTTCATATCTGTGTATAATTGTGATTTGATTGGATAAAACTAATGACTAGAAAATAAGTGTAGAAGAGCAAAATTTATTGAAAATAAGCAGAATATGTTAATGTGTATGTGGAGGTAGCATTGCTTTTTAAGAAAATATAAGCATCAGAGAAATCTAGAAACCTGAAGAGGGAAATGTGGTGGAAAGCAATTGGTTTAAGATCAATTGGGTGTGAAAAGAAGTAATTTTTGTCATTGTAGTATATTACCAGCTACCTCACAAGCAAAAGGGAAAGATGAGTCATAAAAGGAAAGAAAAACAGAAGTCATTCGGAGAGAAATGGTGTAGTACTGCTGTTAGATTTCAATTATCCAGACATCTGCTAGAGTTCGTTCTGGTAATAGCAGAAAAGCTGATAATTTGTTTACTTACCTTAATGATAATTCTATCATTGTAGAGTAGAGTAACCCACATGGTAAATTACCATACCAGATCTATTTCTCATTGATAGGGAATAACTGGTTAATGAAGTCAAAATTATGGGAACATTATGAAGAAAGGGACCCTACCTCTTAAAATCTGTGATAATGAAGGCAAGAAAAACTAGGCATAGTATGACATGCACCCCAGAGATTTGCAATGCAAATAAGAGTATTGAGTAGAAAGACAGGATCTCATGGATTAAAGTTCTGCAAGGAAATAGATTCAGGAGAATTAGAAAACTATTAAGAATGAAATTTCTAATACAGCATGTAATAGATATCCCCAAGTCTCCAGACACATTCCTCACAGCATAACCACCCGAATTTAAGGCACTCTGTGTGTCCACAATGGCAAAACATTAACTCTGGATTACCTACCAATGCACTCAACTTTGATAGTCAGATAGTATAATTAGCTCAAAGCAGACATTTACTAAAATTATATATTAAGAAAAACTGCTCCCCAATTCCCTACAAAACTTGGAAACAACTACCTACAAGTATATTCAGAATCTCAGGGAGAGTGAACATACATAGAAATCAGAGGTGGCAAAGCATCCATATTAGGAACAAATCTGATCAAGGAATGAATGGATGTAGGTAGGTATCCCATTTCTCCAATATTGCAGGGATTCAATGTTGCTAATATTTCTGCACTGTTCCCATTGACCTAAGTCTAATAGAATGTATCAGACATTGTTCCCATTGGTTGCTGTTGGATATTGCTTAAATTTAATCTCCATCATGTCCAGCTTTAGGCTCAGCCAAACTCTTTGGTATCTATGCTATCCAACAGAATTGTGTGTAAGAGATGGTTGTAGGAATCATACAAACTATTTTCTTTCTCCAAAAAGCAGAAAATATCTCTTAAACTTCTAATTATATAGTGACAACTCTCAGGAGGTTTAGCCATATAAATCCCTCTTCTTCATGAGGGGCTAGATCAAAGTATGATGTTGTTTAAGTCAATAAAATTTCCCACTTTTCTGCATAGGAGGTTAGGATTTCTGAAGCAGTGGTCTTCTTTTCTGGTGATGAGGGCAACTAGAGATGAAAATGAATTAGTGTATGCAAAAGGCTTTGGAAACCTTAAGTACTATATAAACACTAGCAATTATTATTATATCATTGTCTATATGCCTCATCTTCAAGATGGCATAGCTGAAGAAACAGGACTTCCATGTGGCTTCTGCTTCCACGACCTCCAATTCATGTAAAAAAGGACTCTAAACAAAATTTAGAGCTACAGAACCAACAAAATGACAGAGAGAAATTCTTTTTCCTGTTTACCTTCTCATGCTTCTTGTAATGGGAGGGCACATTTTCTGTTCAGTTCTGTTTTGTTTTTTCATCAAGAATGACTGAAAGGGGGAAGAATCAAGATGGTAGAGTAGAAGCAGGACTTCCCCTCAGCTCTGGCTTCCACCTCCCCCATTTCATGTAAAAGATGACTTTGAATAAACTTTGGAGCTACAGAACCCACAAAATGACACAGAGAAGCTAACCTCCCTCTGAGGACAGCCTGGCAGGCTGGCAAGAAAAGGCCAGCACAGTGTTCTGGGAGCCAAGCCCAACCCCCTGTGAGCCCAAGGTATTAGCCTCAGGAAGGCCAGAGCCAGCCACCAGTTGGAGGGGCTTCAGATCACCAGCAGCTGTGGCAGTTTCCAGAATTATCAACACATAGATGCTAAGGACAAAGTGAGAGGTCAGACTTTGGGATCTGGTAGTTCAGGAGCAAGGTCTGGCCTTCATCCCCTGGAGAGAGAAGTGGCTGAGGTGTGGGAGCCCTGCAGCCACAACCACATGACTGCTTCAGAGCTCCTGGCCTGCAGATTGTAGGGGGAACAAGCAACCAGTTTGAGGGATAATCGCTCTTTCTTTAGCCTGCTTGAATCTGGATTACTGTCTAGGTGGAGGTCCTGGGGTGCATGACCAGTTTTCCACAGTGTGGAAGCTTTAGAGAGGGTAGCCAACTAATGGCTCTAGCAGCTGAGAAAACCCCAGCAATTTGGGACAAAGCTCTCCTCTCCAGAAGCAGAATTTTACTGTGGCAAAAAGTTCAAAAGCCAAGGCAGGAGACCTGGGATCAGTTCTGGCCTCAGATTTTTAACACCCACACAAAATAACTGGCCGTGTAACCTTGAGCAAGTTACTTAACCCCAATTACTTAGGGTTGGCCAGGTGGCACAGCAAGTAAGAGTGCCGGTCTCAGCGTCGGGTGACCTGGGATTGCTTCTGGCCTTACATATTTGGCACACACACAAAAATAACTGGCCATGTTACCTTCAGCAAGTTACTTAACCCTAATTGCTTTAAAACAAAATCGAATAACTCGTATGGAAAAACAGGCCCAAAAAGCCAATGAGGAGAAGAATGCCTTAAAAAGACAAATTTGCCAGATGGAAAAAGAATCTCAAAAGCTCAGTGAAGAGAATCATTCCCTCAGAATTAGATGGGAGCAAATGGAAGTAAGTAAATTTTTGAGAAATCAAGAAATTATTAAACAGATACAAACAAATGAAAAAAATAGAAGGCAATGTGAAATATCTCATTGGGAAAACCACTGACCTGGAAAATAGATCCAGTAGAGATAATTTAAAAATTATTGGACCTCCTGAAAGCCATGATCAAAAAAAGAACCTAGAAATCATCCTTCAAGAAATTCTCAAGGAAAACTACCCTGATGTTTTAGAACCAAAAGGCAAAATAAAGTTTGAAAGAATCCACCAGTCACCTCCTGAAAAAGAACCCAAAAAGAAAACTCTGAGGAATATTATAGCAAGGTTATGGAGTTCCTAGATCAAGAAGAAAATATCATAAGCATCCAGGAAGAAACAGTTTTATTATGGTGTAAACAAAATCAGCGTAACACAGGATCTGGCAGCTTCTACACTGAGGGATCGAAGGGCTTGGGATATGATATTCTGGAGGTAAAAGGAGCTGGAATTAAAACCAAGAGTCACCTACCCGGTAAAACTGAGTATCACGTTTCGAGGAAAAATATCGTCAGTCAGTGAAATAGAGGATTTTCAAGCATTCTTGATGAAAGGACCAGAGGCGAATAGAAAAATTGACAATCAGTTACAAGAAGCAAGAGAAGCATGAAAAAGATAAACAGGGAAAAGAAATCATAAGGAACTTATCAAAGTTGAACTATTTACATTCCTACATGGAATAAATGATAATTGTAACTTATCAATATTTTCTCAGTATGAGAATAGTTGAAGGAAATATAAATGTATAATAAATATATTAAATGAATAAAGAAAACTATATATGTCTATAGAGGAGGGTATATGGGCATATGAATACATATGTGAGTGTGTATATGTGTGTGTGTGTTTGTGTGTACATAGACAGAAGGCAAAGGACCAGTTGAATAGGGAGAGATGATACTTAAAAGGTGAAATTAAGAGGTGAGAGAGGAATATAATGAGAAGAGATGGGGAGAGACAGAATGGGGTAAATTTTCTCTTATTGAAGAGGTGAGGGAAAACTGTTACAATGGAGGGGAAGAAAAGGAAGGCAAAAGATAATGAGTCAACCTTACTCTCATTGAATTTGGCTTAGGAAGGGAATGACATACACCCTAAATAGCATATCTCACCCTACAGGAGAGTAGATCAGAAAGGAATGACATGGCGGATGATGGAAGGGAGGGCAGGCTAGGGGGGCAGGGAAGTTGGAAGCACCCACTTTTGAAAAAGGACAGAATAGAGAATTGAACAAGTGGGGTGTGGGATAGGATGGAGGGAAATGTAGTCAGTCTTTCACAATATACCCACAATGGAAATGTTTTGCATAGCTACACATGTATAAACTATATTGAATTGCTGATCTTTCTTGTAAGGGTGGGTGATGAGGGAGGAAGGGAAAGAATTTGGAATTCAAAGTTTTAAAATCAAATTCAAAATAAAATCAAAATCAAAAAGCCTCACAGATTGTATTATATTGAGCATATGTGTGCACAGAACATGGGCAAGGTATGCAGGGGAGTGGGAAGGACTAATAGGAATGCTCCCCCAAGGTGTCACAGCCCACCTGGCCAATGATGGAAACATAACAATGAGCATGACTTAGTTCCCTAGGAAAATTTAGAACTGAATAATTATGACTTTCAGACGTGTCCAACTCTTTGTGATCCTATGTGGTGATTTCTTCGCAGAGATACTAGAGTGGTTTGCAATTTACTTCTCCAGTTCATTTTACAGTGATGAACCTGAGGCAAATAGAGTTAAGTGACTTGCCTAGGGTCATCCTACTAGTAATTTTCTGAAATGTGATTTGTGCTCAAGAAAATGAGTCTTCTTGACTCCAGACCCAACTGTCTATACACTGTATCACCTAGCTGTCTGATAATTATGACTAGCCAAAATTAGAACCTAGAAAGGGAAAGCAGTGATTATAGCAAGCCAGTACGGTAATAGGAATCACAGGAGATATGACTATTATTATTATTATTATTATTACTAAACTAGTAATCTGAAGAAAACTGTATATTACTTAACTAAAAGACAGCATTTTATAAAGTATTTTACATAAATATGTATGTGTACACACATATAAATAAACATAAATATCATTTATTTGTCCATGCATATGTCACCTTGTAATGTAAGCTCCTTAAGAGTGGGAACTACTTCATTTTTGTCTTTGTATTTCCAGTACGCAGAACATTGTAGGTATCAAATAAATGCTTGTAGATTGGTTATTTCATTTACTAAAGAGAGATCTGTATAGATGCAACTTTAAATTTCTGTGATTGAGTAAGTCTCTAAGTTGAATGCTCATCACCTTAAAATATTCAAGTAAAGAAATCAGTGTGGAAAAAAACACCTTTGTCATGCTCCCTGCTGTGAAAACCCAAATGTTCACTATGTTCTCCTTTAAATTCTTCATTATAATGACAAATGAGAATTTTCAGAGTCTATATTCATTTATTTTGAAGCTTTATGCAATTTAATGTCTGTAGAGCATGTTGTTAAGTAGCAGAAGACATACCAGGAGGGGTGATATTAAGCCACATAATGTTTTCTTTTTGACTATTCACTAATATAACAATCTAGATCAAAGACTTGGCAGACAGTGGAGGATATATCTTTCCAGTTATGTTAAAATTTTTTCTATGTTCTATGCTTTGATACAGCAGTGGAAGCACACTTTCTTCTTTTCACTTTGCAAGGCATTATAGCCCATGGGCATCTAGGGGAAATGTTTTTGCTCTTTTCTTTCCTTTCTATTTTCTACTGCGCTGTGAGAGAAACCACAGTACCTATCACTGGCCTAATCAATACTAATGTTTTCCCCATGTTTTTTTCCAATTCACCAGGTGACTTGGAGAACCTCCTAAAAATGGTAGTTGTAGAAAATTATACTGAAGTAAATGGGGAATTGCTATCCTACTCCTTATTATCATGATTTATTAAAAAAACATTTCCTAGATCCATGCATGTACTAGATACTAGGACAGAAGGAAGAATATGTAATTATATGTTGTTATTATTATATATAATTAACATATATTAATATATTTTATATAAATATAAATATTATCTAATTAAAATCAATTAATATTAAATATTAATTCATACAAATATATATGTTATATTATTACATATATTATATATGTAATTAGTGATACAACCAGTGGTTATAGAGAAATCATAATCACAGCCCTCGATATGTAGGAACTTCAGACTCTCACCATGGGCCATCAAAACCCAGTTACTTTCTGCATTTACTCACTTTAACCTTTCACCTTGGTAGGTCTAGATTTCCAAAGATAGACTACCACTACACAGTTGGCCTTAGACTCTAGCAGGGTACTAGTCTGAAAATAAATATGCTTCCCCTTGCCACTATAGTTACTGAGCTGCACCCCCTACAAACAATGTTTTTCATCTGTGATATGCATAAGATAAGATATTTATGTAGTATGTGATATTCCTACTACCAACTCCTCATAATAATGGCAATGTTAAGGTCTTGTACATAACAATTGGGTTTAATAAACTACATCATAGATGCTAACATATTAAAGTCAATGCATAACCAATAACATAATGTACATATACAAGTCAATATGGCACTCTCTGTATCCTTCAGTTTCTATGGTGAAGAGTGGGCTCACACTCAGAAGAAACTAGCAGGTAAGCACATGGCAGAAAAAAATCCAAGTGTTTAGGCTAATATATCTCTTGGCATTAAGTTTTCATGTTGTTGATTCATTAAGGAAAATCTATACTAAATTAAACTCTACCACAGCTTACTGTTTGACTATAGGACCTTGATACTCTTTATCTAGCTAAATTCTATTCACTTCTCTTCTACAACATAGCATTTACAACTATTTCAGTTTACAATTACCTTTGAATGGACATTTAGACAGTGTTGCCTTAATATTACTAACAGATCTCTTTAAACCATATAACATCAAAGCTCATCAAACTGGCTATTCTTGTGTTAAACAGTCCACATCAGCCAATAAATCCACTTGCCTAGATGCTGCATTATCCAATTACAATGGAACTCACAGAAACAGAGCTCAAGTTTATTCTTTTAGCCAGAAAAGCAAGCCTTGTCACCTCATCAGACTACCTAAACTATTGCAAAGGTCCCTTTGATTTCTTTTCAAAAAGAGCAAGATCAACAAAGAGCAAAAACCATTATGAAAAGCTTCAATGCACTCCAGTTCTTAAAATGCTTGACATCAGATCTCAAAACATTCAAAAATCACTTAGATGAAGCTTTCTATCTTTTGACTAATTCTAAATGTCATAGCTACATTGCTGCAACTTTATAGAGAAGGAGGCATTTGAGCTAAATTTTAAGGAACTTGGTGATTCTAAAAGGTAGAGGTGAGGAGAAAGAACAGAATGGGGGTGGGGATAGGGAAAAATATTTTTATTTCCATAGGAAATGAAATCATTTTAATATGATGTAATTGAGGGGCAGAGCCAAGATGGAGACATAGAAGGAGGAAAACTCCATGATCTCTCCCCAAAACCACATCAAATACCTATAAGATATAACTGTAAAGAAATTTTAGAACTATAGAACCCACAAAGTGACAGAGAGGAACAAATCTCCCACAGAAGGCAACCCAACAGGCAGACAGGAAGGGTTCATCACAGCATGCTGGGAGCAGAGAGCAGTCTGGCATGAGTCCATGATGTTAGTCCCAGGACGGCCACAACAAGCTGAAGCAGGAGGGACTTCGGGAGAGTGGATCACCAACAGCTATGGTGGTTTCCAGAATTATTAACCCCTAAATGCCAAAGACAAAGTGAGAGTTCAGTGTGGATTTTGGGAACGTTGGGTCCAGGAGTGTAGTCTGGCCTCTGTCCCTGAAGGGAGAAGTGGCTGAGGTGTGGCGACCCATGTAGCCACCTCCATATACCTGCTTTAGAGCTCCTGACCTGCAGATTGTAGGGGGACCAAGCTACAATTCTAAGGAGTAATAACTCTTGCTTTAACATGCTTGGATCAGGATCACTGTCCTGGGTGGAGGTTCTGGGGTGTGTGACCAAGTGCCAGAGCCTGCGGAGGCTTCAGAAAGGGCAACCAACTAATTGCTCCAGCAGCTGAGAAAACCTATTTGGTTTTGGGAACTATTTGGGAAAAAAAAACTCTCCTCTATGGAAGCAGAGTTCTACCATGGCAAAAACCTCAAAAGTCAAGTAATTGAGTGACAACATGAGCAAGGAAAGGAAGAAAAGCAAGCACAACAATCCAACTTTGGATTCCTTTTTTGGGGACAAAAGGGATCAAAGAATAGAGCAGGAGGAAGACAACAACGTCAGAATTCCTGCACCAAAAGCGTCTAAGAAATATATGAACTGGTTTTGGGCCATAGGGGAGCTTAAGAAGGATTTTGAAAATAAAGTAAGAGAAGTGGAGGAAAAATTGGGAAGAGAAATGAGAATGATGCAAAATAATCATGAAAAGAGAGTCAACTACCTGACTGAAGAAAATAAGACCTTATAAAATAGACTAACTCAAATGGCAAAACAGGCCCAAAGAGCCAATGAGGAGAAGAAGACCTTAAAAACAGCTTTTTCCATTTGCCAGATGGAAAAAGAATATCAAAAGCTCACTGAAGAGAATAATTCTTTCAGAATTATATTGGAGCAAATGGAAGCTAATGACTTTATGAGAAATCAAGATGCTATTAAACAGATCTAAACAAATGAAAAAAATAGAAGACAATGTGAAATATGTCATTGGAAAAACCACTGACCTGGAAAATAGATACAGGAGAGATAATTTAAAACCTAATGGACTACCTGAAAGTCATGATCAAAAAAAGAACCTAGACATCATTCTTTAAGAAATTCTCAAGGAAAATTGCCCTGATGATTTGGGACCAGAGGCCAAAATAGAGGTTGAAATAATTCACTGATCACCTCTTGAAAAAAATCCCAAAAAGAAAACTCCTGTGGGACAGAATCAAGATGGTGGCATAGAAGCAGGAAAACTCCCTGTGCTCTCCCCATAACCACCTCAAATACCTATAAAAATTACTCTAAACAAACTTTAGAGTTATAGAACCCACAAAGTGACAGAGAGAAACAAACCTCCTGCTGAAGGCAGCCTGGAAGGTGGACAGGAAGGGTCCATCACAGCACTCAGGGAGCAGAGCCCAGTCCTACATGAGACTATGGTTTTTGCTCCAGGGTGACCCTGGCTGGAGGGACTTCAGGAGAGTGAATTGTCAGCAGCTATGGATGATTCCAGAATTATCAACCCACAAATGCCAAAGATAAAGTGATAGTTCACTGTGGAATTTGGGAAAAGGGGGTCAAGGAGTGTGGTCCAGTAGATAGATAGAATCACCTACCCAGCAAAACTGAGTAAAATGTTTCAGGAGAATATATGGTCATTCAGTGAAATAGAGGAATTTGAAGTTTTCTTGATGCAAAGACCAGAGTTGAATAGAAAATTTGACATTCAGATACAAGGAGCAAGAAAAAACATGAGAAGGTAAACAGGGAAAAGAAAACATAAAGAACTTATCAAAGTCAAACTATTTACATTCCTACATGGAAAAATATTAACTGTAACTTATGAAACTGTTCTCAGTACAAGGATAGTTGAAGGAAATATTGTAGCAGCAAGTACCCTAGCATACCCAGGATGGCTGCTAGCACAGTTTCCTATATCTGCTTTTCTACAGGAGAGCAACTCAAAATGGGTTAACAATCTTGCTTTAATCAAACATATGTCATTTACCTAGTTTAGGCGAAAAAGGTCAGCACCCTGAACTTCAGAGAATATAAACAGAGGTTACGAGCAGACAACAAATACAGACAGAGGAACATCAGCAGACAGGCTTCCAGCTGTCTGACCATTACATCCATACCCAGTCAGTTACCAGAGAGGGAAACACCAACATCTGTGTTTTCAAAGCCAGAGGGTGCAATGACTGCTCCAAGTCTCATCTGGTCAACTCACACAACTCTTCTCAAAGTGAGCCCCACAGCAAAACCCCACATCAGGGTATATATAGCCTTCTCCTGGATCAAAGGATGTCCCAACCCTCTTGACCCACTGACCAATCACAATTTAACAGGGTGTTGGCATTCCTGAAAAACAAGCCTCTCTCCATAGGCTCCCTGTGACCACATTTAGCCTATTAGGGGACAGAGTATATTCTCAAATTAAGGAAGGTTCTCAGAGTCACTTAAGCCTATCAAGGGGCCTAGGGGTAGGTATGATCTTCAAATTCCCATTCCCATAACATATATATATATGTCCACATGTGGGGAATATGGACATATGAATACATATGTGAGTGTGTGTATATATGTGTACAGATATTCATAGACAGAGGGCACAGGATCAATTGAATAGGAAAGGATGATACTTAAAAGGTGAAATTGAGAGGTGAGAAAGGAATATAATGAGAGGAGATGGGGAGAGACAGAATGGGGTAAATTATCTCACATAGAAGAGGCAAGGGAAAATTGTTACAATGAAGGGAAGGAACAGGAAGGCAAAAGGGAATGGGTCAACCTTACTCTCATTGAATTTGGCTTAGGAAGGGAATGACATACACACTAAATAGGGTATCTTACCCTTCAGGAGAGTAACAGGGAAGGGGATGAGAGGGGAGATGATGGAGGGGAGGGCTGGTTGTAGGAGAGGGTAGTTACAGGAACACCCTTTAGAAAAAGGAAAGGGTCAAAGTAGAGAATGGAACAAGTGGGGGGTGGGATAGGACGGAGGGAAATATAGTCAGACTTTCACAATGTATCCACTATGGAAATGTTTTGCATAGCTACACATGTACAAGCTATATTGAATAGCTTATCTTCCCAGTAAGGGTGAGTGATGAGGGAGGAAGGGAAAGAATCTGGAGTTCAAAGGTTTAAAATCAAATGTTTAAAAATATATATTGCTTTTTTTTTTTTACATGCACCTGGGAAATAAGATATACAGGTACTGGTGTATGGAGATCCATTTTACCCTACTGGAAAGTCAGAGGGGGAATGGGGAAAGATATAGGAGAGAGCAGATTTTTTTTTTTGCTTTTTGGAAGGCAATTGGGGTTAAGTAACTTGCCCAAAAGTTACACGGCTAGTATTTTTGTGTGGGTGTTAAATGTCTGAGGCAGGAACCGAACTCAGGTCCCCTGATTCCCAAGCTGACGCTCTACTCACTCCGCCACCTAGCCACCCCCAAGAGCAGATTTTTTTGAAGGGGTATAAAGTGGGATTGCAGTTTTGGGGTGCTGGGTAGAGTAAAATGGGGAGAAAATCTGTAACTCAAAATATCGTGGAAATGAGTGATGTAAACTAAAAACAAACATAAAATTTAATTTTAAAAAATTATATAATTGGGACTTTTTTTCTCTGAAAATCTGACTTTTACATGAAGTGCCTAGAGTCTGAGACTGTAGGGTGCTCTTTCATTGTCTCTCTGCTATCAGTGGCTGTCATAGAGGATGATAACTTTTGAAATACTGTGCACATAAGACCAGCATGGTTTGTGAATCAAAAGTGAGCAGTAGGGACTGTCTCCCACACAGGTAAATGCTGTGTATCAGTATAGGCTCACTGATAAAACACATCTAAAAATATTATACATCCCATTTTAGTGCTTCACGCTCCATTATCCTATTCAGGGGCACTGATTAGAGCAGTTATGGTCACAGGTCATTTGGAGTGACCACTTGTTCTTCGCCAAGGGAAAAATTACTTTAAACCTATGAGAATTTGAAAGAATTGCCGTGGTGAGAAATCTTACTTGTGAAGTAAAACACAATGATAATATTCATGAAATTCTTTTTAATATTCAAACAGGAAATGTCTTACTATCAGTATGATTTCTTACAAATAATTATAAAAAAATAATACTAATTCTTTCTAGGGACATACAAAAGGACTTTGGAGACAACAAAAAAGCTCTTGTACCCCCATTGTCCCAGGGAAGACAGACAAGCTGTGACCTACACTCACCAAAAAAAAAAAAAGTTCAAAGAAAATAACAGATCTCCTGTTCTCAGTCATCTAATCCAATTTAAATCCACTTTATAAATATGTAGTGTAAAGCCTGGGGTGGTTCCTATGAATGACAAATGGAATGAGGCAGGCACAAGAGAAGGCTATCCTCTCATCACTCAGCTAGATACATTCAGGGCATCCTTATCTGAATTTTTAGGAGATTTAACCAAAAAGGTCTGCTTCCTGGAATCCTTCCCTCTAATTCCATTTCTAATCACACATACTATTGTCATCAAGGACAATATTCATGGTTGCCTCATGTATGGTTCATTGAAAATAAAAAAGATATTTTCAGAACCTGGATCAAGAACCATGTAAATACTTCCCTACTTCTTATGACCCTTACTTCCATAATGGAAAAGATTAGAGCCTATCCATACCTTTTGATCCTGGACAACTCTGGCCCATTTCCCCTTATAATGGAATAAGCCACTTTTGCTATTTCTTTTTATTACCCAATAACCAAATTCACTTTCTTGTCTGCTCCCATGTGTCTTTATTAACATAGTTTATGTGGATCTTGTTGTACAATTCATAACTGAAAATGTATTGTAGTCTATGTACCTGTCAAGGGCCAGTCTCTGATCTGGTCCATACATGAGATGACTCTGGTCCAGGATTTCTCCCAAGTCAGCTCCCCATGAAGGCTATGTTATGTCTTAAGATTGACTCACCATCTCTTCCTGACATGCAGGAGTTGAAGACGTGATAACCAAGCAGTGACCCAAACATAGATGCATGCAAGGGAACAAGGGCATTAAAACACAGATTTACCAGGACATTAAACATTTACTCATGGGAATCTAAGAGATAATTGCTTTACATTCATTATATAAACCCTGCCCTCTGATCAATAAATCAGAACTTCTATGACAGATCCTGCCTGGTTTGTGTCCATTATTCCACACTTCCTCTCTTGCCCATTTTGATGCAGGCATCATGTACAGACTCTGTTTATCTCTCACTAACTCTCAGATTTATTCTTCGAAGTATATTTTATTCCATGTTTTGTACTACTTAGTTCAATAAACATTTATGAAGTACCTACTATGTGCCAGGCACCATGCTAAGCACTAGTGATAAGAAAAGAGGAAAAAAGACAATTCCTGTTCTCAAGGAGCTTACAATCTAATATTCTTGGAGAAGAAGCTTGGGGTTATTTAAAGCACTGTTAAATTTCCCAGAGTCCAGTCAGTCCAATTTTCTCTTCCTGTTAAAATACAGAAAGTCAATAGTTGAAGTAAAAAAAAAAATATCGTGCACCTAATATGTGCCAGGTACTACATGAGTCCCTGTAAATAGAAAGCAACAAGTACATTGTCCCTGTTTTCTAGCAACTTATATTCTATCAGAGAAGAAAATATATGCATATATAGATAAAGATGAATACAAAATATGGAATAAATTCAAAAGGAATACAAGGAGATTTTCTTTTTATTTGTGTAGGGGAATGTTCTAATACCTGAAGGGAATATTAGAGATGACTGTCTTAAAAGGTGGTTCTTGATTTGAGTCTTGAAGAACATAAATGTTTCTAGGAGGCAGTGAGGAAGGAATATGTTCAGGAATGAGGGGCAGCTGATATGAAATCAAAGAGATAAAAAAAGGAAAAGGAGTAAAGAGGCAAGTTTAACTGGTAGGGTTTATGAACGGGAATTAGAATTATGCTTCATAAGCAAGTTTGTTGAAGAGATTTAGAAGCCAATTCTGAACTAGAGTTTGGGTTCACTTTAAACCTCAAGGATGCCAAAGTTGTGAAATAGGATATTGCTCTCCCAGTGTGGTATCACAGAATCTTCTGGTTATTTTAGACATATGTATCTTCTGAGTACCTTTGATATCAGGTGGTAGTCAATATATTCCTTGATCCCAGGGATCCTGAAACCTGTGAGCTTTAGTTGTGGAGTTCAGAGAATTGCTTGTTTGGATGGGGAGGATAGCTACATAGATATATTACTATATGCTCATAATAGTATATAGTCGTTATTCTTTTTACTGTCCACTAAACAAATATAAAAAAATAAAAAGCACATATGGTGGGACATTTTGACATAGTAGAACATCAATTCAGGCCATTCTGTTTAATTTTATTACAAAACATTTTTTTTGGCATGACTTCCACAAACCTGTAAATAGGGACAATTTGCTTCAATGATCACTGATTCTAATGATAGCCTATTCATTCTAATCGAACATCTACTTTCCCTGGTTCTGGATGTCATCTAACTCTCCAGCTCTAGTTGCTTCCATGCTCTACCTAATTTATATTAAACATTCTGTATATGAGTCTAATAGTTTCCAAGATGTGAACCTAAACTACTATTAACTTACTTGAGCTAGAAGGCCACTCACTAATAACCTGTGGTTTTCAACTATGGCTTTCTGTATCATGCATATGTCTATGATATATAACCCATTAATGATTCTATAGTAAAGGTTTCAAACAGGTAGAATTAGTTGTAGAGGAGATACTGGGAGACTATTCAGCTATTAAGCCCAGCAGGACTTTTGTGGTTCTTATTTGAAACTTTGTCATAAGTCACTGATCTATCTTTGGGCTGGTAAGTCTGGCTGCACGGATCAGAAAGTTTTCAACTTCTGTAACTTTAAGTTGCAGATTTTGTGAAGTACTGTATTTCACAACTTTCATTTCTCTGTGTCAATTTAATTAATGCCTAACCTTGTCATTTCTTACTTCCGTTATCATAAAAGGAAAAAAAAAAAAGGAAGAAATAAGGGAGGCCTTGTAGAATGCATTGGAAAAGTGCAAATGCTTCTCAAGAAAATTAGTCTGTTGTATTTTTCATGCACTGTCTTGTTCCCAGTTTTCAAAGGAAATGATTATTTTTCCTCAATTATTAATTTGTTTCAGTGTTGCCCTTTAGTTCAGAGATGGAGACAGAAAAGTACTACATCATTCCAATGAAAATAGTAGCCAGGGGAGGCTAGGTAGCGTAATGAGTAAAGCGCTGGCCCCGCCGGAGTCAGGAGGACCTGAGTTCGTTTCCAGCCACAGACACTTAACAACCACACAAAAAATCTCGCCATGTGACCTTGGACAAATTACTTAACCCCAATTGCCCTCTAAAATAAAAGCAAAAAAAAAATATATAGTAGCTAAACAAAACGCTTACTGAGGCCCTAGTGGTCTATCCTGATCTGTTCCCACTCTTTTGCCACTTAGAGTAATTTGACTCTATTTCTCTAAAAACAAAACTGAGGGCACAGTTGAAATTGAGTTAACTCCTGTTTTTCCCAGGGTCAGACAAAGACCATTACCTAGGCTTTTAAAAGAACATAGAGCTTAAAATCATCCATACAGGCTGAACCAAAATGTCATTGAAACCTGAGAAAAAACAAAATTGGCAATCGTTTTGTTCAGTTCTATCAGTTTCTTTATATGATTGCTTTTTGTTCTAATTCATTAGGTTAGAATTAGATCCAACTATCTCTAATGCCTGGGTTAAAGTCACACCAATTGGTTGAAGTCAGATTTTAATTAATATAATTTCTGTCACAACGGAAGGTACAGTCATTTTTTGTTATTCGAAACTGATTGATTTCTCCACTTTCTTCAATCTCTAATTGAATTACAGACTTATTTTAAGACTAAGGTGAACTTGACGTCTTAATAAAAGGAGATTTATTTGTGCAGGACATATCCCATTATTAAAAATATTTTTCCCAAGTAAAGAAAATGTGAATTCCTGTGTACATGTTGCAGGACACAGACAAAAGTATATCATTGTAAAAGTGTGTGTAGCTGTGCTTAAGGCAGAGTGTTAGCCCATATATTCATATAGATGTATATATGTTTTGATAGTATTATTTTGGTTTAAAAAATCTGTAAAAAGGATTATGCTGACAGTACAATTAACTGTACAGACAAGAATCTGTTATAAGACTCCTATCACTGAGCTGATAATAAACAAAATCATTGTTCATGCCCTTAAAGTCATCACTAGGCATTAGAAGATAGAGTCAATTGCAAATAAATAAAATACTTTTTCAAAAAATCAACCAAAAATAAAGAGAAGGGCGTCATGTTTTTCACACCTCTCAATCAAATGAGAGACTAAGATGTAATCTACTATATAGGAAATCATTTGTGAAAGTCTACTCTGACTCACTTTAAATTTCATCATGAATATTCTTAATGCATGTATTCTTATGAATATTTTAGTGATGAGAGAGAAGGCATATTGGTTGGAAGACATTGATAATATATATTATCTATTTAAAATATATCTTTCATAGCAAGTCTAGCTTTTTAAGCACTATAGTTTGTCTGGTGTAATGTAGCCAGCTACATTAGGAAAAGGTGGAGATAGGAACATAAGGCTTAAAGCACTGTGCTCTAATATCTAACTGATCCAGTGATAACATCATTTTGGGAATTTACTTCAACAATGCAGGGCATAAACCTTCCATACCTGCCCAAATAACACCATATGCTGACCAGGGGTGAAACCATCAGCTGGGAGTAAAGATAAACATCTGGCATTTTATGACCCTACAAGTATATCTCCTCAAATCTATCAGTGTGAAGGAATCTAGGGGTAGGACCACAGATATGAGTATAGAATGCTATACCTAAAATTCATCTTATACAATAATTGCCCTGAACCTAAGATGGTTCAGCCTGCTTCCATGCAGCATGTAGAAATGTTAATTCTCCTCAAATTTGACTGCTCCTTAGTATAGGGAGCAGCCACATGGCAACCATCTTTACTCAAACAATCTAGAGTTAAGTAGACAAGGCCTAGTGAATTATCTGAGGAGCACTGCAGTTGAGTGAGATATCAAACAGGTAGTAAATGTCAGAGGCACTGACACTAAGACCAGAGCTTTAATTACTACACCAGGCTGCCTCTGTAGGAGGGTGATAAAAAGAACAAGCAGGAAAGGACAACATAGAATTTTTTTCTATCAGCCTACCTCTACCAAAAAAGGAGATGAGGATGAGAATAAATATACATAATATAGAGGAGTAGAAATCAATTGTATTACATTTCTTAGAGTTCAATAGTGAATGCATGACTTTTTTGTTTTTAATGTAAAGTCTCTCCAGAAAGTTTAAAATTGTGTACTAGTAAACTGAAATTCCTGTATTGTGTATATGTAAGTACCCAGGCAAAGAAAGACCAAATGTCTTTGTTTTGTCCCCAATAGTTTCACTAGGTATTAATGATGAGTCCCTCTTTGACTCTGGGCTTCAATACCCTTGAACTAGTTCCCTTCTTAATGATGAGGAACAACTCAATGTATTGAATTGAATACTATACCTAGAATTACTATTAGAACATTTTAATGTATTGAAATAACTTGAACACCCTTTCTATTTCACTAATGGGATTTCATACATCTGAGTTCACTCCACTTGATTTATACAAATGATGTATTTTCCCCCTCATAACTAAAATAGTTCACAATTTTTTGAGTAAGTCATCCAAGAACATTTGATTTTAAACTATTTTAAATGGGTGTATGTAAGAAAACTCACATTATTATTATTTACAACAGCAACAACAATAAGGACCTTACAGAATATATAAAAAATTCTATACATATTTTCTGTTTTTATTAGAAATAAAACTCATTATCCATAGTAGTGAGCATTAAAAAAATGAACATCTACACAAGGAGACATCTTGTTTGAATCTTGAGTCCTCCCCAAAATATCTGTAATATAGTACTTATGTTTAATTAATAGATACACTAATCTGAAATATAAAGGAACTATCTTGTTTAACAGAGTCTCTTTGGGGGGGGGGTTGCTGAATAATACATATATGAGAATACCTTAGTTAACAGATAGATTAGATTTCCAAAGATAGCCTGGTCCCTGCGGTTATCAGTAAAATACATTGCCACCATAATATTTTACTATTTAACTTTTTTGATTCCTATTTCTTAGGTTTATAAATGAGTCTGTCATTAAGTTAGTCAATAACTATTATGTTACATGCTTACTATGTGCCAGACACTGTGCTAAGTGGTGAGGATACATTGAAAGGGAAAAACAGTCACTGACTTCATATGTAATGGGTGAGGGAGCAAACATGAAAACAACTGTGTGTATACAAGATACATACAATGAAAATGAAAGGTAATCTCAGTGTCACTGGAAAAAAATCCTTTTCTAAAGGTAGTGTTTCAACTGTGTCTTAAAGAAATACAAGTAAACTAATAAATAGAGGTGAGGCTAGAGATCATTCCAGGAATGGGTGATAATCAGTTGAAAGATTCAGATGTAAGAGAAGTATCATTGTGTTTGAAGAGCAGCAAACAGACCAGCATCAATCATAGAGTAAATGGAATGAATTAAAGTACAAGAAGACTGAAAATATAAGAAGAAACAAGGTTATGATAAGCGTTAAATATCAGAGGACATGGTATTTAATCCTGGAGATAATAGAAATCCAATAGTTTTTATTGATTAGAGAGTGTCGTGTTCTGGTATAGTAGGAACAGACAGAGATGGGAAGATGGGAGACCAGTTAAAAGTCAGTTACAATTATCTAGAGGAGAGGTGAACTGAACTAGAATGATGGTTTGTGTGAGAGAAAAGAACAGGGTATATATGAGATGCATTTTGAATTTATTAGTAGCAAGATTTGTGAACTGATTGCCAGATTGGGTGACATTCAAGGAAAGGTAAAGGATCAAAGTTTAGAGCATGGTTGACTAGAAAGGCCTTCAACAGTAATAAGAACATTGAAAAGAAGGAAGAAAAAAAGGTGGCACAGTAAATAGAGTACTAGGCCTGCAGTCAGGAGCACCTGAGTTAAAAATCTGGCCTCAGACACTTAACACTTACTAGCCATGTGACCTTGCACAAGTCCCTTAACCACAATTACCCTGCCTTTCCCCCTCCAAAAAGCAAAAAAAAAGGGAGAATTTTTGGGGGAAATAGTAGGTTCTACTTAGGATACACTCTTTTTGAAGCATCTATTGGATATCTATTACAAGATGTCCAAAAGGTAGTTTGGTGATGCTCTAGAGAGACAATCGAGATAGATATACAGATACTTATAAGGGAAGTCATAGTAGCTAATGGGGATACCCAGTGAGATAAGATGAAGGAAAAGAGGTCCTAGGAGAGAAATAGGGGGATACCCACCAATATTAGTGACAATGTCATGGAAAAAGGTAAAGCATAAGAAACTCAGAAGGAATAATCACATAGATATGAGGAAAATCAAGGGAAACCAATGTCTTGAAATAGGTCACAGATAATAGGTGGGAGACTATTTATTGTTTAGCATTAGCTATATGTGGTGGGGAGAGGAAAAAAAAGTTATGTCAGGAAACCTATGGCCAAGCTAATAAGCATGTCATTTCAGAGAGGAGAGGCATACTGACTACATATTTTATGTACTATTGTTGACCAATAATATCCTTCAAGATTTTTCCTGGGTGATAATGAAAAAATCAAACTAAAACCAGCAAGCCCCACAAAGAATATATGATAATTATATTCTATATAGATTAGGAAATCCAATGTTTTGAATATTTTGTTCCTCAGTGCTGATCATATGACCCGATTCTTTATCAAATTTCTCCTTTTGAATGAATTCTGATTTACAAATAACATGTTAAATAAAAAAGGGTATTGTGCCAGTAATATCTTTCCCTTTCACCAAGTTTATATAATTGGTGAGATATTTTGTCTTTTATATTATATGTATAAGTTGAGACCAATTATAGATTCAATCTAATCATTGTTTCCTGATGAATTTCTAATCACCAGAAAAATAAGATGCTTCTAATGAAAATATGGACCAACCCCCCACTAGGACTCTTCCAGTGTATCTTTGCAGGGATTACTTTCCTCTGTAAGCTTGAAATTGTTATTAAATGGGAAAAATTATGGATGATTGGGGAAGATAGTGCTATTCTATTTAGTGAATAAAATATCTGTCCCAGGGTAGTAAAAGTGTTTTTCATATTTCTGTCAAGATCTCTGGCAACAAGTGTTCATGGTATTTCATTAAAAAGAAATACATGAGGTCATAGATCCAATTGATATGCTGCTGTAATAGCACTGATCTCCTTTTAGTTTTTCATTCTCTGGAAATAAATCATATTTTTGGAGTACATGTTTTAATTGATTAAATAATCTACGAGAGCTAGTATATGCTTTGTCTTTTACCAGTCTGCCAGTTTTGTAGATCTTAATGTTGAGGAGAATTTCCTTTATATACATTTTATGATAAAAAAAAATCTATCATCAGCCCCAGTGACCTTGAGGAAACAAAATCACAGCTATATGGAGTTTTTCAAAGAAGGAAAGTATAAGATACAGGTGTTTTTAGTCGTATCTCATGAAACTGAAAAATGAATTTAACTAACACTGGAATGATGGAAAGCAGCTTTGTGATGGGAATAGTAAATATTTAGGATAATTCTCTCAGTGGTAGAGGAAGTGTCCATGACTTGCACCTAGAAATTCATATTTGATTAAAAATATTATCATAAATAATGTTATATATTTTGATTTCTTATAATATTTTGTTGCATTTTACTACACTAAGCAAGTGCCTGGCACATAGAAGATACTTAATAACATCTAGTTGGCTATCCAGTTGATTTATTAATATCTTTAGCTTTTAAATCACAATCATTTCTAGATATACCATCCATGTGCTTTTTCTCTTGAAAAAAAAAAAGAAAATGAATTAAGCCAAACTTCATACAGTGTCCATGCAAACTTTATAACTATAATTAATCTATGTATGCAGCAAACAAATTCTACATACTAGAGATGTGAGCTTTTAATATAAATTGCTCCAGTTTATTTGATTCAGTTGATTGTTAAGTTCAAAATAAACTGAAAATTTAAAACAATAAATGTGACATTGTGTCCATGTCCCCCCAACTTCTGCAAGAAATGAAGGGAATTCTAGAGTTATTTATAAGAAAATAAATTTTTCAACACTTCCATCATATTTTTAAATCTTTTGTTCACAATTAAACAACATAATTTGATTGAAATATTTTCAAAAGCCATAATCTGGAATATCATAAATTGGATATGAATAAAATTTAATTAAGTAACATGCAAAGAGAAGACAAGATAATTGATAACTTTTAAGAAACATTTTATGCTAATGAAAATGAATGACTGTGCATTATTTAGAATGGAACCATCATGAGGAAATGATTGTTTTGATTGGCAAAATTTTAGAGAGTTAAATCTATGAAATTTTCATTATATTAAAATGAATAGTCAGAAATCATCATACTACTATTATATCGGTCATAAGAATTACTACTAAACATTCAAAGACATGATAAAAATTCTCAAAGGAGGCATAAGACAAAAAATTATTATATAGGCATTATTTTTTCATATATCATTAAGCTTCATTGTGCTAGTTTTGCTGCTAAACATTTATTCCCTGAGTGCAATGGAGAAAATTCCTCACTGCATCCTCTCCCGTATCCTCTCCAATTATCATTGTCTTTATGCTCTAAAAGCTATTTATAAATATGTTACAATGGCATGGAATTACAGTTTTGGTTGAATAATATCAGGAAAGACACATAAACAGCCCAATTTTAATCTCTCTCAATGTCATAATGTATCATAAACAAGCAAGACCCAAGAAACAATTTAGAAGTGGACCCTTTATTGGCACCATGTGATTGCTCCAGGTCAGACCCCAAATTTAACAGTCCAAAGCAAGTGCAAAGGATCTGTATATAAAGGCAAGCCATGTGCCTAATGGTTAGGTATTACATAAGCAGAAACTTATAGAGGCTGAAATCAACCATTGGTCAGTACACATTTTGATTTTTGCTCAACTGAGAGTTTCCCTAGTTGGGGCTAAACCTGGCACTTTGCTTACTTCTGTGAAGGAGAGAGAAGATTGCTGGTTAGAGAAGGGGGAAGGGATCAGGGGAGCTAGAATGAGTCCATGTACAACAATACTGAGTTCATATTATTATCTCAGTCCAATTTTGGTACACACCAAAAAAAAATTGGAACAGATTAATTTTGAGAATTTCTGGGATGCAGAGTGTAATTGTGTTAATTTTGTCACAATATCTGGGTTTCAATAGGTGGGACAGATAGAATTTCAAAAAAAAATCCAGTGACTGAACCAGAAACAAATTCAAGCTGCATGGGAACAAGGAGAAACAAACAAACAAACAACTATTGGAACACCTTCTGGAATGTAATCAGTTTTAGCTGATTAGCATAAAGATTTTTTTATTATATTATATATATATATAGCATAAAGTATAGCATGAAAATTTTTCTTTGATATATGAATTAAAGCTTTTTATTGGTGGTGACATGACACCTGGCAACTAAACCCACTTTCCTCTTCCAGAGGCATATAAAAGAACTCACCTACAACCTTTGCAAAGTTGTCAGGTTCCTTACCATATCAAAGACTGTAAAAGCTACCATTAGGAACACAAATGCTCATGCTCAACAGGATTATCATCAGCCTGTGTCTCTGACCTGTGCTGAACAGCTATCTTTACAAGTTCAAAAACCCTACATTATAACCTTTAATTGTGCCAAGTTCATCATCTATGTCACACTTCCCCCTCAGTTTTTGGATAATGGCAGTATCTTTCCCACCCCCTCATAACCTCTGTCCTACCACTTCAATCTCCTCATACAGAAATAATGGAAAAAGAAATTAGAAGTGTGTTAAGGGATCCAAATTCAAACCCTACTTCTCTCACAATTCACTGTGATATAGTCTTCTTAACTTCCTTCTCTCTAAAAAGAAGATACTGATTTTTGTGATTCTTGGGATCCTTTCCAAAACCAACCAACTATGGATATTTCGCTTTATGATTACCCCAGATTTGTCTTAGATTTCACTTATCAAATTTTATTTCTAAGTTGTTAGTATTTTTTATGTTTCAAAAAACAGAATTAGTAATACAATGAATGGGATAAATTTTAAATGAAATTATATAATAACTGCTAAAACCAGAACATTGATTCAGAATGATTTTTTTATTTATTTTTAAAAATGCTTTATTACATTCTGGTTTACATCATTGCTTTCCTCCAGATTTTGAGTTACAAATTTTCTTCCCATTTTTCCCCTACCACCACACCAAAATAGAAGTCCTACAGGATATCCTCTCATTGAATCTGCTCTGTCCCATATCTGCTCCCATACCCCCTTCTACTCTTCCAGTAGGACATGGTCGAACTCTATGCCCCAATGCCTATATATATATATATATATATATATTATTTCCCAATTGCATGTAAAATTGTATTAAAATAGTATATCTATATAGTTATATCTATCTATGTATCTATGTATCTATGTATCTATGTATCTATCTATCTATCTATCTATCTATCTATCTCAAACATTTGATTTTAAAAATTTGAATTTCAGGTTCATTCACTTCCTCGCTTGCCACCCACCCTTACTGGGAAGATAAGCAATTCAGTATACACTGTACATGTGTAGCCATGCAAAACATTACCATAGTAGATATGTTATAAAAGAATGACTTTATTTCCCTCCTTCCTATCCCACCTGCCACTTGTTCTATTCTCAACTTTGATCCTGTCCCTTGTCTAAAGTGGGTGCTTCCAGCTTTCTTCCCCCACAGCCTATCCTTCCCTCCATCATGCCCCCTCTCATCCCCTTCCCCCCTACTCTCCTGTAGGGTGAGCCACCCATTGGGTATGTCATTTGTGTAGGTCATTCCCTCCCTAAGCCAAATTCAATGAGAATAAGGTTGACACATTCCCTTCTGCCTTCCCGTTCTTCCCCTCCATTGTAAACATTTTCCCTTGCCTCTACTATATGAGATAGTTTACCCATTCTATCTCTCCCAATCTCACCCCACTATATTCCTCTCTCACCTCTCAACTTCACCTTTTAAGGATCATCCCTTCCTATTAAATTGGTCCTGTTTCCTCTATCTATGTATACCTATAAACATATATAAACACATTCGCATATGTATTCATACTCCCGTATACCCTCCTATATAGACATATATATTTCTATTCCCTTCAACTATTCTTATACTGAGAAAAGATTCACCAATTTCAATTATCATTTTTTCATGTGGGAATGTAAATAGTTCAACTTTTCTGATTTCTTTTCCCTGTTTACCTTCTCATGCTTCTCTTATTTCTTGTATCTGAATGACAAATTTTCTATTCACCTCTGGTCTTTTCAGTAAGAATGCTTGAAAGTCCTGTATTCCACTGACAGACCATATTTTCCCCTGAAACATGATACTCAGTTTTGCTGGGTAGGTGATTCTTGGTTTTAATCCAAGCTCCTATGAATCCTGGAATATCATATTCCAAGCCCTTCAATGCCTCAGTGTAGAAGCTCTGCCAGATCCTGTGTTATCCTGATTGTGTTTCCACAATATTGAAATTGTTTCTTCCTGGCTGCTCATATTTTCTCCTTGAGTTGGGAACACCAGAATCTGGCTATAATATTCCTAGGAGTTTTCTTTTTGGGATCTTTTTCAGGAGGTGATCAGTGAATTCTTTCAACCTCTATTTTGCCCTCTGGTTTTAAACATCAGGGCAATTTTTCTTGAGAATTTCTTGAAGGATGATTTCTAGGTTATTTTTTTGATCATAGATTTCAGGCAGTCCAATAATTTTTAAATTATCTCTCCTGTATCTATTTTCCAGGTCAGAAGTTTTTCCAATGAGATATTTCACATTGCCATCATTTTTCATTTGTTTGGATCTGTTTAACAGCATCTTGATTTTCCATAAAATCACAAGCCTCCATTTACTCCAGACTAATTCTGAAGAAATTATTCTCCTCATTGAGCTTTTGAGATTCTTTTTCCATCTGGCAAATTCAGTTTTTTTTAACTTTTCGAATGCTTTATTAACTTCTATTTACATCATTCATTTCTGCCAGATTTTCAGTTACAAATTTTCTCCATGTTTTTCCCCTACCCACTGACCCAAATAGCAGTCCCAAAGAATGAACCCTACTCCAATCTGCTCTCTCTCATACTTTCTCCCATACCCCTTTCAACTTTCCCAGTGGATACCTATGCCCCAGTGCATGTATATCTTACTTCCCAATTACATGTAAAGTAGTATTAATAAAAGTACATATATATATATATATATAATATATATTTGAATATTTGATTTTAAAATTTTGAATTGCAGATTCATTTGCTCCCTTCCTTGTCAACCACCCTTACTGGGAAGATAAGCAGTTCAGCATAGGTTGTACATGTGTGGGTAATGCAAAACAATATCATAGCAGATATATTGTAAAAGACTGACCATATTTCCCTCCCTCCTATCCCACCTCTCACATATTCTGTTCTCTACTTTGATGTCATCCCTTTTCAAAAGTGGGTACTTCCAACTTCCCTCCCCCCTCAGCCTGCCCTCACTTACATTATCTCCCGTTTCATCCCCTTTGCCCCTACTCTCCTGTAGGGTGATATGCCCTATTTACTGTGTATTTCATTCCCTACCCAAGCCAAATTTAATGAGAATAAGATTGACCTATTCCCTTTTGCTTTCCTATTCTTCCCCTCCATTGTAACCATTTTCCCTTGCCTCTTCGGTATAAGATAGTTTACCCCATTCTGTCTCTCCCCATCTCCTGTCATTGTATTCCTCTCTCACTTCTTAATTTCACCTTTTAAGTATCATCCCTTTCTATTAAATTGGTCCTGTGGCCTCTATCTATGTATACCTGTAAACATATATACACACATTCATATGCCCAACCCTCACAAATAGTCATATATATATATATTCCTTTCAACTACTGAGAAAAGTTTCATAGTTTACAATTATTGTATTTCCATGTAGGAATGTTAATAGTTCAACTTTGATAAGTTCCTTATGATTTCTTTCCCCTGTTTACCTTCTCATGCTTCTCTTGCTTCTTGTATCTGAATGTCAAATTTCCTAAAAACCTCTTTTTTTTAGCAAGAATGGTTGAAAGTCCTCTATCCCACTGAATATCCATATTTTCCCCTGAAACATGATACTGTTTTGCTGGGTAAGTGTCTCTTGGTTTTAATCCCAGCTCCTTTGACCTCCAGAATATCATATTCCAAGCCCTTTGATCCCTCAGTGTAGAAGCTGCCAGATCCTGGGTTATCCTGATTGTGTTTCCACAATATTCAAACTGTTTCTTCCTGGCTGCTTGTAATATTCTCTCCTTAATCTGGGAATTCCAGAAACTGGCAATAATATCCCTAGGAGTTTTCTTTTTGGGATCTTTTTCAGGAGGTGATAGGTGGAGTTTTTCAACCTCTATTTTGCCCTCTGGTTCGAAAACATCAGGTCAGTTTTCTTCTAGAACTTCCTGCAGGATGATTTCTAGGTTCTTACTTTAATCATGGCTTTCAGGTAGTCCAATAATTTTTAAATTATCTCTCCTGGATCTATTTTCCAGGTCAGTCATCTTTCCCATGAGCTATTTCACATTGTCTTCTATTCTTTCATTTGTTTGGATCCGTTTAACAGCATCTTGATTTCATATAAAGTCATTAGCTTCCATTTGCTCTAATCTAGTTGTGAAGGAATGATTCTCCTCATTGAACTTTTAAGATTCTTTTTCCATCTGGCAAATTCGACTTTTTATGGCATTTTTCTCCTCATTGCCTTTTTGAGCTTCTATTGTCATTTGAGTTAGTCTATTCTTTAAGCTGTGATTTTCCTCAGTCAGGCTGTTGACACTCATTTTGTAATTTTCTTGTATCGTTCTCATTTATCTTCCCAATTTTCCCTCCTGTTCTCTTATCTGTTTCTTAAGCAGATGACCAATGGCCTATAACCAGCTCTTGTTGTCCTTTGAAGCTTTTGGTGTAGGAGTTCTGACTTCACTGTCTTCCTCCTGTTCCATTCTTTGCTCCTTTTTGTACTGAAAATAGGAGTCTAATGTTGGAATCTTCCATCTGCTTTGTTTCCTTTGCATGTGGCCCCTCAGTCACTTGACCTCTAGGCTTTTTGCCACAGTAGGCCTGTGCCACTAGACAGGGGAGCTTTCATCCCAAATGCTGGGGTTTTCTCAGCTGCTGGAGATATTAAATGGGTGCCATCTCTGAGGTCTCCACAGGGTCTTTCAAGGTGGACACTCACCCCAGGACCTCCACCCTAGACTGCAATCCATATCCAAGCAGGTTAAAGCAAGAGCGATTACCCCTCAGTCTGGTGCTTCTTTCCCCTACACTCTGCAGGCCAGGAGCTGAAGCTGCTACGTGGCACTGGCTGGCTGTGCTGGCATCTCAGTGGGTTCTCGCCCCAGGGGCAAAAGCCACAAAAGCACTCCCACTTACTGGGTCCCAAAGTCCAGACTGCACTGACCTCTCACTTTGTCCTTTGCATCTATGTGTTGATAAATCTGGAAACAGCCACAGCTGCTGCTGATATGGAGTCCCTCTGGCCAGAGGCTGGTCAGGTCCACCCTGGGCCTACAGCCTTGCTGTGGGGCTGGGCTTGGCTCCTGGAGCACTGTGCTGGCCGATTCCTGCCGCCCTGCTGGACTGTGGTTAGTGGGAGGTTAGCTTCTCTGTGTCATTTTGTGGGTTATGCAGCTCCAAAGTTTGTTTACATTCCCCTCTTTACATGGATTGGTGAAGGTGGAAGCCACAGTGGCAGGGAAAGTCAGGCTTCTACTCTGCCCTGTTGACTCTGCCCCCCTGATTTGGCTTCCAATTTCAGATTTTTAAAGCAATCTTCTCCTTATTGACTTTGTGAGCCACTTTTTTCATCTGAATTAGTCTATTATTAAGGTGTTATTTTCTTCAGTCAGTTTGTTGACTCTCATTTCATAATATTCTTGCATCCTTCTCATTTCTCTTCCCAATTTTTCCTCCACTTCCCTTCTTTGTTTTTCAAAATCCTTTTTAAGCTCCTCTATGGCCTGTAACCAGCTCATGTTTTTCTTGGAAGCTTTTGGTGCAGGAGTTCTGATTTCATTGTCTTCCTCTTGTTCCATGCTTTGATCCTTTTTGTCCCCAAAATAGGAGTCTAATGTCGGAAGGCTCTCTTTTCTTTGTTTACTTTGCTTGCTCATGTTCCCACTCATGTTGACTTTTGAGCCTTTTGCAACACTCGAACTCTACTACCAGAAAAGGGAGTTTTATCCCAAATTTCTGGGGTTTTTGCAGCTGCTGGAGCTATTAGTTGGGTGCCCTATCTAAAGCCTCCACACAGTCTGGCAGACTGTTCTCTCACCACAGGACCTCCACCCTAGACAGCAATCTAGATCCAAGCAGGTTAAAGCAAGAGCAATTACCTCTTAGAATGGTTGCTTGGTCCACCTACAATCTGCAGACCAGGAGCTTTGAAGCAACCACTAGGTAGGTTGCTGCAGGGCTGTGGAGCCTCAGGTGCTTCTCTCCCTGGGAACAAAGGCTGGATCACACTCCCAAATTCCCAGGTCCCAAAGTCCACACTGCACTCATCTCTCACTTTGTCCTTAACATCTGTGGGTGGATAATTCTAGAAACTTCCATGATCTGAGGTCCCTCCAGTGTAACACTGGTTAGGCCACCCTGAGGCTAAAACCATGAGCTCACGAGGGCCTGGGCTTATCTCCCAGAGTGCTGTGCTGGCTGCTTCTTGCCGGCCTGTCAGGCTGTCCTCAGCACGAGGTTAGCTTCTCTGTGTCATTTTATCCATTCTGTAGCTCCAAAGTTTGTCTAGTGTCATTTTTCATATGAATTGGAGGAAGCGGGAGCCAGAGCTGTGTGGAAGTCCTGTTTATATTCCATCTTGACTACATCCTCCCATTGTTGTTTTACTGTTAAGATATCATGTTTAATAATCTGCAGTTTGATTTCTTTAAAGATTCTTACTTATTTCCAGAGAACTCACTTTTCCCCATAAAGTTTATACACACATTTAAATTAGAAATTTGATTTAGAATGTAGAGGCTTATGACTTGGGAATTAATACACTTTATTTCTTTGTATAATAAGAGTTGAGCTAGAAGACTTTAATGAACTATCATGCTAGAACATTCTAGATTCTAGTATTTATCCTGCCTCCTAAAATATATGCAACTGTAAATTCAGGATAATTAGAAAGCACATAGAAATGCACAGATCTACTTTTCAAATTTCTTATCTGTTATACAGAAAGGAGTGAGCAGAATGAGATTAATTGTTAAGGAAAGGTACTGCTCTAAATTGCTAGTGGGTGAAGATGGGAATGGGAAGATTCAGTTTGATAGTTTTTATCCAAACAACAGTCAAACTAACCCAATTTATGAAAATAGTGAAGCTGAGATGTCAAGCAACTTCAGTCACTTAAAATGGTAGTGGTTAGGCAGTGAAGAAATGAGGTTCTAGGCTAAATTCAAGGAAAAGACTAAATCAGTATAGTAATGCTAGTCTTATCAGGACCAAACTGAAGACCAGTGACCACTGAAGTTTCTTTGCTATGCCAATCTTTCTGGGGGTTAATTAGTATCCTTATGATATGAGATATCCATTAGCTTAATGCAAATCATTGCTACAAGCATTTATTGGGCACTGAGTATATGACTGGCAAGTTGTTAACAAAAAAACAAAATTCACAAGTCTCTTCCACCAGGTAATTTCATTTACCTGTGAGAGATGGGTAGGAAGCTACATGTACACAGATAGGTTTTTGGAAAATGTATACAGAATAAACATAAAAATATTTGTAAAAAAAGTAATAATAACTGAGGAGATCAGAAAAGGTTTCTTATAAGAAGATGCACTGAGTTAAACTTCAGAGAAAAGAAAGGATTTTTAAGGCAGAGACCATTCCCATAATTTATATTAGTCAAAAATATTTGTGATTTTTAGTTTCCTATGCCTTGAATTCAAGGTGACATGAAGTTAGTTTGTAACAAAAATATAAAGAGATATGCAAATTGCCCTTATCCAAGACTTTGTGAGATAATTACTATAGTTCAATTAATACTGAGTAGTAGTAAGAATTAGTTTACCTGATTCCTTTACATATTGTGGTCAACCAACTGCAGGATTTATGGATACTTGAAATGACTGGTCAACACTTGAAATTGATCCAGAGGTTGGTACTATTCAGTGGAAGAAGACTCAAAGTCAAACTGGGATTTGATGGTGTTCATCATGCATTGATGAGGTGTTTTGGCCTAGTGAGACTGAGTTAACAATCTCCTAAAATCACTGTTTTGTCTTTTTTGAAATTAACTTATTGGATAGGACTGGGATCAGTTTCTCATTGGTGTGTTTGTGTGTGCATGTATGTGCACATGTGTACTTTGAGAAGTGGATTATTGAGATAATTTTTTTCCAGATTTCAAATCCCTAGATAAGGAGGGGACTTTATTTTGTTCTTCACCTGGTCATCTTTCTCCTATTCAAAACAACTACCAAAGCACAGTATCTTAATAAGCTTCTGAGCAGGGATAAGTAACCTGGATTCTACAAACCTATATATCTATAGACATATAGATAAATATGTATACACATATATAATGTCTATATACACATATATAATACTTATTATATAAACATATATAATAAAACTGATTACTTTTTTTTTCCTGAGAAGGCTTTTATAGGTTTCACCAAATATATCTGTAATGCAAAAAATAATTCAGAATTCCTAGAATCTAGGGATATATTTTGCTCATTATTTAACAAAGAAGAATATGGTAATAGTTTTTAGTTTGTTTTCCCTTGTGGAAATGTTACTGTCACAACAACACTATAGCAGAGACATAACCAGCTAGAAGGCTGAGTTCAAGGAAAGACAAAGTGAGTTGAGTTATGCTAGACAGCAAAATACATCTCTCTGTCCTAAATCTTCTTCCCTTTTGATTAGTACAGAGAAAAAAAGGTAGATTCTGAAGGACTCATAGTCATATATTTTGAGATTAGTAATTGAGAGTATTTCCCTTGGTGGAACAAGCTTGAAGACGCTTAAAAGGCTTCATCTGAGGGATAGATATTCTTTCCTCATTGGTACTTGATGAATTTGGAATTGGTAGCTTGTGACATTATTAAAATCAGATTGAGAGAGGTCTCATGGTTGGTTGATTTTGTTAGACTATTGACAAAAGCAATAAATTCCCTTCTTAGGAATCCTGGAATTGTTATTAAAACCGCGAGCATCTTGGCAGTATCATGCAATATTACAACTTACAAAAAATCAATTTATTTATTTATAGTTTTCAGCATTCATTTTCACATTTTTAGTTCCAAATTTTCTCCCCATCTCTCTCCTTTCCCCATCTCCAAGATGGCATGCATTCTGATTATCCCTTACCCCAGTCTGCCCTCCCTTCTTTCACACCCCCTCTTTTATCTACTCCCTCTTTATTTTCTTGTAGAGAAAGACAGATTTCTTTACCCTCTTGCCTGTATATTTTATTTCCTAGCAGTATGTAAAAACAATTTTTAACATTTGTTTTTTAAGCTTTGAGTTACAAATTCTCTCACTTCTTCTCTCCCCACAGACCCTCATTGACAAGGCAAGCAATTCAATATAGGTTATGCATGTATAATTACATAAAACATATCCATAATAGTCATATTGTCAAAGAATATATTTCCCTCTAACCCATCCTGACTTCCACTTATTCTATCTTCTCCTTTTACTCTGTCACTTTTCAAGTGTTTGCTTCTGACCATCACCTCCATCAATCTGCCCTCCTTTCTATCATGTCCCCTCCGTTTATCTCCTTTCCCTCTTATTTTTATGTAGGGTAAGATATCCAATTGATTGTGTATGTTATTCCCTTCTTAAGCCAAATTCAATGAGAGTAAGGTTTACTCATTCCCTCTCACCTCCCCACTCTTCCCCTCCATTGTGAAACTTTTTTCTTGCCACTTTTATGTGAGATAATTTATCCCATTCTACCTCTCCATTTCTCCTCCCAATATATATTCCTCTATCACCCCTTAGTTTTATTTTTAGATATCATTCCATAGTCAACTCTCCCTGTGCCATCTATGTCTGTCTGTCTGTCTGTCTATCTATCTATCTATCTATCTACCTATCTATCTATCTATCTATCTATCTATCTATCTATCTATCTATCTATCTATCATCTATCTATCTATCTACCTATTTCCTCCAACTACCCTAATACTCTAAAAGGTCTCTCAAGTTACAAATGTATTCTTTCCATGAAGGAATGTAGAATTTCAACTTTAATAAATCCCTTATGATTTCTCTTTCCTGTTTACCTTTTCACATTTCTCTTGAGTTTTGTATTTGAAAGCCAAATTTCTATTCAGCTCTAGTATTTTCATCAAAAGTGTTTGAAAGTCCTCTTTTTCATTGAATGTCCATTTCCCCCTGAAATATAATCAATTTTCCAAGGTAGGTTATTCTTGGTTTTGATCCTAGATCCTCTAATCTTCGGAATATTATATTCCAAGCCGTTCAATCCCTTAATGTAGAAACTTCTAGGTCTTGTGTTATCCTGACTGTATTTCCACAATATTTGAATTGTTTCTTTCTGCTGTTTGCAATATTATTTCCTTGACCAGGGAACTCTGGAATTCATCTACAGTGGTCCTAGGAATTTTCCTTTTGGGATCACTTTCAAGAGGCAATAGGTGGATTCTTACAATTTCTATTTTACCGTCTGGTTCTAGAATATCAGGGCAGTTTTCCTTGATAATTTCTTCAAAGATTATGTCTAAGCTCTTTTTTTATCATGGCTTTCAGGTAGTAAAGTAATTTTAAAATTATCTCTCCTGGTCGAATTTTCCAGGTCAGTGGTTTTTCCAACGAATATTTCACATTGTTTTCTAATATTTCATTCTTTTGGTTCTGCTTTATAATTTCTTGATTTCCCATAAAAACATTAGTTTCCATTTGTTCCATTCTAATTTTAAAGGAATTATTTTCTTCAGTGATATTTTTGACATACTTTTCCATTTAGCCAATTCTGACTTTTAAGGCATTCTTCTCATTCACTTTTTGGACATCTTTTGCCATTTGGTTTAGTATATTTTTAAGGTGTTATTTTCTTCAATTTTTTTTAGCAAACTGTTGACTCATTTTTCATAATTTTCTTGTATCACTTTCATTTCTCTTCCCAATTTTACCCCTACTCTTCTTACTTGAATCCAGAATCCTTTTTGAGCTCTTCCATGGTCTGCAACCAATTCATATTTTTTGGAGAATTTTGATGTAGGAGCTTTGACGTTGTCTTCTTCTGGTTGCATGTTTTAATCTTCTTTGTCACCAAAGTAAGATTCTATACTCTGACTTTTTTATGCTATTTATTCATCTTTCCAGAAAAATACTTGACTTTTTAATTTCCTGTAAAGGCAGGACTCTGCTTCCAGTGGGGGTGAGGGTGGGAGTGGGGTGGATGTACTGTCTCAGGCTTCAGGGGCTTTATATCAGTCATTGGATTGCCTACTGTCTGTCGGTTCAGAGCTCAGGAAGTAGACACTGCTGCTGCTGTGGATGCCACCACCTCTTCATCCTCAGGACTGGTTTCAGACAGTGAGTTCCTCTTTCATCTAGGTCCCACAGAGTTCTCCCCACTGACTTTCTACACAAGTATGGAAATCACCACAGGTGCCTGTGACTCAGTACCCTGAGGCCTGCTCTGACCCTGTCTGTTCCCAGTGTAACACATGCCAGACTGCATGGGTTAGAGTGTGGTGTACCCATCTTTTCAGCCTGCCAGGTTGTCTGGGACTAGAGATGTGTTTCACTTTGTCATTTTGTGGGTTCTACAGCTCTAGAAATTGTTTAGAGTTATTTTTACAGGTATTTGGAGGAGGTTGTGGGTGAGCTCAAGCAATTTCCTGCTTTTACTCCACCATCTTGGCTACAAATACCATAGCTTTTTTTTTTTTAAGCAATCAGGGTTAAGTAACTTGCTCAAGGTTACAAGGCCAGTCATTTCTGGGTGTGGTGCTGAGTGTCTGAGCCCGGGATTTGATCTCCAGGTCGTCCCAACACTGGAGCCGTGCTCTTACTCGCTGAGCCACCTGGCCGCCCCTAAGCAATTGGGGTTAAGTAAATTGCTCAAGGTTACACGGCCAGGTGTTTCTGGGTGGGTGCTAAGTGTCTGAGCCCAGGATTCGATCTCCAGGTCATCCTGACACTGGAGCAGGTACTCTTACTCGTTGTGCTACCTGGCCGCCCCAATACCATAGCTTTTACTAAGAAACAGTAAACAAATATATTTAAGGAAGTTCTAGAAATGTCCAGCCATGATCATTTTGAATCCATCTATTTTTAGATAACAATAGCTAGAATAGATTTAATAAAAATAAAACATGTTACTTATTTGCAGTGTCATTCTATAATATTTTATGATCACAAATAGATAAACTTAAAATTATTACTATGACATCTATATTATGGAAACTATACATACTATGCCTGTTGCCTCAAATAAATGAATTTGAAATGATGTTTGAAAGTCTCCAATTCTAGGTCGATGATCATTAATAGCAATCTATGAAGTAAATTCTTATCTTTTTGGCAAAACAGGACCGTCTTGATTTCTTATCTTTTTGGCAAAACAGGACCGTCTTGATTTCTGATAACAAGATCATAATTTATTTCCTCTAATCATATTAATACAACAAACTTATAAATAGTAGTTCCAATGTTTGATTAAGTTGTCATTTAAAACTATATTTTCACATCCTAAATTAAAACTATTTCAATATAATTCACCTTTTCTAATTGATTTTAGTGATTTCTATATAGCTACTGACCTACCACTTTATGTATTTCTGCATAAACATATGTGTGTATATATGTATTATGTATGTACATATACATATATATATATATGTATTCTATAATTCTTTAGGAATAAGTGAGGTGGGACGGGAGAGATATCATGGTGGAAACGTGTTGAAACTGGAGGCTCTTAAGCTGGATTCAAATTTACCTGCTACCTCTAAGAACTTGGAAAGTCATTTATCCTTCCTAAGTCTCAGCTTTTTCTCTGTGAAAAATGAAGAAGCTTGGACTAGATGACCCTTAAAATCCATTCTAGTTCTTAATTTTAGAATTATTGACTCATAGCTGGGGATCATTTTATAGATTATCAAGCTTCCACATTCCCATTTTACTGATTAGAAACCTGAGGATAAGAAGATTTAAGTGATTTGATCAAGGTTTCACAGCAAATAAGTGGCAAAGACGAGACTAAGAAACCAAGTCACTTGACTTCTTTGAGAGGAAATTGTTTGGAAAGGGGTGGGGCAGGGAAGAATTATCTTCGCACACTTCATAAATAAATTGCCCCAAAATTATCTTTTAAAAGATGCCAAACTTTGGGCCCATCAACCTTAATAGCCTCTCATAAAGTATGAAATTGTTTTGTGTAGTTGTAATTTGAAAATCAAAGAAGCATAAAGTTCTGTAGTTTCAATAGCATCTGTCACTCACTTGAGGGACATGGTTTTGTTGTCATACATTGTGTTGCATGTAGATTAAAGTATCCCTTATCATTTCAACCAACCATAAGATTTTTTATCTCAGCAAACTGGATTTATGTAGTTCATAATTAACATAGTCCATGTGAACACTATCTTTTACACAAAAGCAAGTCCTCCTCCCCCTGGCATTCAACTTAAACTTTAACCTGACATATTTCAGCTTCTAAAGAGGAATTTCCCAAATCCAAACTCCATCTGTTCATGTCAGGCAGGAACATAACTGAAAACTAGGAAGCTGCCAATTATGCAAACTACTTGATAGGCAGCTAACTCTGTCGTTCAAGTATTTAAAGATCTTCTTTTCCTTCTCTGTTGCCCTTTGAAATGAACATGACCTTTTGACATAACAACCAGTGAGAATCCCCATACCTTGGCGCCACAACTTAATGTCAGAAACAGACATAAATAAAAGATTACAACCCATTTTCAAATATTCTTGTGTCATATAACATTAAATAATACAATCACACTGACATACCTATTTGATCTACTAGTTCATAACTGAGAAGCTGCCACATGCTTTTTTGAGTCCCATCGGTTAAAACATATTCATTCATCATTCACCAAAATTTACTGAGGAGGTAAAAAGTTCGATGTGTCTCTGTGCATAGCACAGAGCTTGGCACATAGTATGTGCTTAATAAATGTTTGGTGACTATCCAATTACTCTAGGAATCCCAGATGATAGTGGTTAAATCCACTACAAAATTTCACTATTTCATTTTGATGAAATTATTTAAAATTAATTTAATTTTTATTACTGCATTCAACATTTCAACAAAAAACAGAGTACCTATTTTCTACAAGAAACTTCATTAAGACACAAAGGTAGATAAATACTGTCCCTTTCTTTAAGAACCTCATAAATTCATCCACCTCATTTTCAATTTTCATGTACATGAATATACATGTGCATATAGATATATATGTAAAATATAATTTTACTGGTTTATAAGAAAATAGAAAGTATCATGAAACCAAGGAAATATGAGATTACTCCAGTCATGGAAGGCTTCATGAAGGAAGTAATATTTGAGTTAGGCCTTGAAATAGGGATAAGATTTCTAGATGTTGATATTAGACTTGGTGCTACATAGCAACAATATGTAGGCAACTGTATGAATAAAGCCTTGGAGGACAGAGGACTATAGGGTGAATTTTAGAGATTGCAAGTAGTTCCTCCCTTAAATCTAGTCATCGAGTACCTGCTACATGAGCAATATAGCTGGTCTCTACTGTTGCATAAAATTCTTCCATGTATTGGAAGAACAGAGAAAAGAATTCATCCATCCCCACCTGAATAAATCTTGGACTTCACAGGTGTCCTCCTGGTCATGGATTAGGGACTTTTCTAATGAGGAAAAATGGTCTTGGAGAAAGTTATAAAATGTACTATGGAGAAAATTATTAGTACCCCCTCTTGCAAAGGACTACTTTACTTTTTGCTTACCATATATCCTCTATTTATTTATCTAGTTTTCTAAACTGTGAAATGTAAGCTTCATTAGGGTAAGATTAATTTTGTTTATCTTTTCAACCACAATAAATAGCATAGTGCCTAACAGGGGTGGGGAACCTTTGGCCCGAAGGACACACGTGGCCCTCTAGGTCCTCAAGTGAGGCCCTTTGACTGATTTCACAGAACAAATCAAGATTTGCTTTGTGAAGTTTGGATTTAGTCAAAAGGCTACAGATTCCCTAGTCTAGCATATTGTAATTCCTTAATATATTCTTATTAAAATGAAATATATTTAGTAATAACATTTTGAGAGTCAGTAAGAGAATGAAAATTAAGAGCCTTTTCCTAGGTTGGGATATTTCTTTCTTGGGGGCAAATCTAATTTCTATGTGTGTGTGTGTGTGTGTGTGTGTGTGTGTGTGTGTGTACTTTGAAATTAGGCTATATTAAAGAGTTAAAGACAATTAAAGGTCACCATCTGAGACTGAATTTGAATTGAAGTAGTACAGTGGATAGATTGCCAACTCTTGAATCAGGAGGACCTAAGTTCAAATTTTGCCTCAGGCACTTATTAGCTGTGTGATGCTGGGTGAGTCACTTAACTTTATTTGTATGGGTTCCTCATCTGGAGAAGGAAATGACAAACCACTCTGGTATCTTTGCCAAGGACACCACAAATAGAGTCATGAAGAGTTGGACAGGATTGAAACAATTCAAGAAGAGCAGCTTCCATACTCTTTAAGACTAGCATTCTATCCACTCTACTGCCCAGCTCTCATGTTACCTCTGTTACTTTGTCTCTACTTCATATTATCTGGCGTGTACCCTTTATTTACATATCTCCCTCCATTGGAATTTAAGGTTCTCAATGGCAGGTATCAGGTCTTTGTTTCCCTACCATTTAGCATCATGCCTGCTACATAATCATTGTCATTAGAGCTTATATCACTCTTTGGAATGCGAAGTGCTTTACTCCTGTAATATTATTTGATCATGTAAATGTTTAATAAGTGCTTGCTAACTGGTTAAAGCTGGGTAATGAAGATCACAGGATCAGAGAAACCTGAAAAGGACTTAAGAGGGCAGCTAATCTAATCCTCATCATTTTATAGATAAGAAAATTGAGTCCCAGGAATATTAATAATTAGCTCAGTGGCACACAGGTAGTAAATGTTAATAGTGGAATTAGAACCCACATCATATGACTTCAGGACCAATTTTCATTCCCTTATATGACTCTGCAATGTGTTTGGGGTTGTAACATTCCTAAAATTTCCTCAGAAAGGCTATAGTTATTTTTTTTCTATTGAATATGCAATGGCTTTTTTTCTATTTCACTAACTCAATGACATTTTTTCTGTGTGCCATGGGCAAAATGTTGAATGCCTTCTGAATTTATCACAAGCAAATCATATGCTTATCTTATCTAGCTCCTTTTTGCTGTCCATATTCTCATTGGCAGTGAACTTGGAGTTTAGAGATTAGCCTGAGGTGAGAACTAACCTAATTGTCATTACAAAGCCCAGTGAATGCAGGGTACTGTAAGCCAATGTCCCTTATTTTAAATATTATATACATATATATGCACACATATACATATATGTATATATAAAGTTTTATTTCACATAGTTCTACTTAATAATTCTTTATAGTCAAAGTTTCATAATGTTTTAAACAATAGAGATATAAAGATAAAAATGATTGATTTCCTCCTACCAAGGAACTAATATTATAACAAAATGGAATACAAGATATACATAGATAAATATGTTGAAGTGGGTGAAAGGAATGATCCACACAAAATGTTGTATGACAATTTGAGAAGGGTGAGAATATTTGAAGTTGGATGCAATAATGGATGCCTTTGTGGAGCAAGCAGAATCAAAGCTGAGCTTTAGAGGAGGATAAAGATTTTGAAAAGCAGAGATGAAGAGAAAATGCATTCGGGGAATAGTCTATGCAAATGCAGAGAGGATGAAGATGGTATGCTTAGTTCAGGGAGCAGCTAATATTACAATTTGCCTGAAATGTAAATTTTTTGTAGAAGAGTAACACAAAACAGGTCAGGAGAAATAGAAGGGAATCAGATTTTGGAGGGCCTTCAATTCCAGGTCCTTCATAAACTAGCTCTATCCAAATTCCACAATACTATATATTCTTCTTAAAATAATAGGGAACCATAGAAGATTTCTGAACAAAGGATCATAGGCACACCTATATCTTTGGAATATTACTTTTTCCTCATGGGTGAAAGACAGGAAACATAAGAGAAAAACTGGTGACAAGGGAGAAATTCAAGAAGCTCTTACAAGAATACAGGAAAGAGTTAGTGAGGGTCTGGACAGTGGCAGTATAAAGGAAAGAATGAGACAGATTCAAGGGCTGTTTTAGAGCAATTCAGTTATGGGGAGTGGAGTAGGGGAAATAGTCAAATGACTGAAATTCGTGTAGATTAATAGGAGAAAATAATCAACTTCAGTTTTAGACATGGTTAATTAGCAATGCCTGGAAAATATACAGATGGAACTGGTTACCAGACAGATGTAGGCTAGAATTATTGAATGTCAGGAAAGATATTAATAATAATACATGTGTGTTTATATATATATGTACATGTTTGTACAATATATCTGCATATATTTGTGTGTAGATACATATACATACACACAGACATATGTGTGTATGTATATATATATATGTATATACACACATACATACATATGGGTAAAGCAACCCTCACCTTATTTATTGTAAACACATAACACCTAGACTTCAATCAATCAACTGATCTATCAAAAATATAAATCAAGTGTCAACAAGTCATTATTCAATTTGAGAAGACTATAGTGCTTTGATTACTGGATGACAGCACATAGTACCACACAGGAAATATTTTATGATTGGTTTAAAAGAAGTATTAAGACCATGTCTGACCATGGATAAAACAACAAGCCATTTAGGGAATTCAGTAATTCAACTAGAAATCCAGTCTAGTGATGGATCAGCTCTAGTTTGGTTCCTGAGAGGGAATCAATTGGAGAGGAGGGAGGGAAGAGGAGAGTATCTCCTATCTTCAGGCAAGTGTGTGATTCCAAATATCCATTAGAGCCTAATGACTCTAATGGGAGTCAGTAACCTTACTTGTTTTTTAAAAAAGAGGTTAGACTAGCTAATTTTTACAGTCTTCTCCATTGGTAAATCCTGTGATAATCTTGTGAAATCATAACTGGAGAAAAAGAAGAGAAATTTCTCTGGATGGTGGTTGCTATTGGCATAAGGGTAATGCCTAGAATTTAATGTTTACCTGAGTGGAAAACAAAAACAAAAACTGCAAACACTGAAATATTGTAGACATTTGAAATTTTACCTCACTATATTCTTAGGATTTAAATGAATTTTAATAAGGGGATAAAATATGAATGAATGCATAAATGCTATAGAAGAACTGCACATTTCATAGTGGTTACAAATAGGGAGAGGTCTCCCCACAATGTTGATAACTAAAAGGCAATATTTAAAGTGAATTCGATCAGAAATATTTAGAATTTTCTTTTGTAAAATAAGATAAATTCACTTTGGTCAGATTGGCATTAGTTTATATAGAAAGCTAGATATTAGTTGAAATTGATTTCTGAATATTCACATATAAAATAAAATTTTGAACAGGGATAATGAAGCAAAATCAGGGGTTCAAACAACATATAAACCAGTCAGACTTCCTTTGATCCACAGGCCACAGACTGTGTTCCTAACACCTGCTTTGATTTGTTCCCAAACATGTCTTTGGCCATTTTGGAAATGGGGTTAGAAAGCTTGTATAGATAGGGGCAGATTCATGCTGTTTCTGGGCAATAGACACAAAAAGAAAAAGAAATAATGACTTAAACTATGTGTTTTGATGATGGATCAGGAGACTCACTGTTGCGTGTGAAACAGTGCTTTTCAGTTTTAGAATAATAACACTTTATTTTCTAAAGCTTCTGACATTTCTTACAGGATTTTCATTTATATTACTCCCTTTGATCCTTATTATGAGGTGGGAAGGGCATGGATTTTTCTAGATCATTTTACTAATGAGGAAACTGAGCCTTATAAAGACAGTTAATTGTGAACAAAATACAGATTGAAACCAAGATTTCTGGTTCTTTCAGTGATAGTCCAATTTTTTCTACTCTACTACACTGTTCTGACTATGAGTCTGTCAATAACCATTTATTATATGTCAGGCACTGTGCTACATACCAGATACAAAGAAAGATGAAAATAGGAACCCTCTCCCAAGAAGGTCACATTCTAAGAAAACCTATAAGGGCAACAGAAAAGACATGGAACTGAGTGGGGGACTGAACCATTGTTCTATTGATGGGGAAAACGTCATGTGAGTGAATGGTATTTAAGAGAATTGAGAACTAGAAAAAAAATTGACTAGACAGCTTTTAGACTAGGCCATTTCAGCTGAATAGGTCAACATAAGCCAGAAGAGACAAATAAGTTTATAACAAGTAAGATATACTAAAAATCCAGGGACTGTGACTAAAAAAGAAATTGATAGTCACAAGAGACCTGGAACTTGCTTCTAACTTTTTCATGTATCTTCTATACTTTGTTCCTCCTAACCTCCTTCCTCCCCATCCTCAAATCTTAAGGAATTCAACTATTGACTGATGATTGCTAAATGATTCATACCCACTCAGTACTAGAATATGAACTTCACAAGTTTGGAAGCAGCGTGTCCCTATTGCTGGACTTATTTTATCAGGCTAGATCCTTTTTTAGTCCCGCAGGGACCGTCTCAGTACCCTTGTGGAGGAACATGTATAGGATAACTACACAGGATTTTGGATAAGAATGTCTTAGATCTTGTAGTGCCAGAGATTAAAGTGGGTTAATGGTAATGATATGTCCAGAAGAAAAAAGAAAACTGTGGCTGGAGAAACTGGAATGAGAGACAGGTAAAAAATTATGTCAAGTGGTGGCCAGGCCTTGCTGCAGGGGCAGTGCAGGAGCGAAGGGGAAGTGATCTCCGGGCTGCTCGGACTCTTTAAATTTTTGAAATCTAGAACCAACCATTACTGCATGGGAAGTTAAAAAGATTCCCCCAAGGACTACTGGTTCACAGTTTAGTTTTGAGCAATGATCCCATAATTCTCTAAAGAAAAACTCATGGGCAAATATGGGGTTCCTTTTAGTTACCCCTAGAAGATATTCTATCAAAGCCATGATGCCTTTGATGTTGATAGAGTAATTTTCTGAAGGTTAAATTCTAACCTTTTTAACTAGAAAAAAAAAGGTTGAGGGGGGCAGGTAGGATAGATTAAAGGAGAAAGTCCTACTTTCAAGTAAGGTCAGTAGGCATTATCTGTGATGATTTTCAAATTGCCTCTTCCTAATTGGGAGAAGAAAGTGAGAAGAACATAGTATACTTGTGCTCCACAGTGACACCTACTATGACATGGATAAAGTCCTTTCTGAGATACTGGTGCTTTTTATCATTGCATCAGATGTTTGTTATACTCAGGGTATGCTGGTAAATGCTTAACAACCCTCTCTGCAAGAAAAAAAAAAGTACATAGGACATATTTTAAAATTTAATTTGCATTATTGATATCTATCCATAATTTTCTTTTTATTTCTGGTTCCAAATTCTCTTTGGCCATCCACTTTCTCCCCCACCCATTAAGAAAGCAAGAAATACAATATCAATTATCCATAACGAAATCATACAAAACTTGTCTAGACAATAAACCAAAATATTAAAGGGAATCCTGATATGCATCATATGTTAATTGCTAAAGGGTAAATGCTCTCATTAAAAATTTAACAATCACCTGTCATACTCACTACCTCTACCATATACCTATGTAGCATTTGACAGAGGTCAGCGAATCCACTTAGAGATAGTGTAGTGAAAATGGTACTGCTCTTGCAGTCAGAAATTCAGATTCAGATCCTGTCTCTGACAATTACTAGCTTTTTGACCACTACCAAGTTGCTTTTATCAATATGATGTGAAAAAAAGTTAATAAATTCCTTTGAGTGCCCACTTCACAGGATTCTTATGGGAAAAGTACTTTGTAAACAATAGTATAAATATAAGGGATTTTTAAATCTGTTTTTGTTTTTGTCAGCCAAGCCAACTAATAGTTGTCAGATTGGCATGTTCAAGGGACAATAGGAATTCCTTTCCATATGCCCGGTGAGCTACAAAACAGCTTATTTTAATGGGGGCTTGTTGAGTCTGCTTACTGAAACAATGATAAAGCTATATGAAACAATGCCATATAAACAAACATTTTTGTTTAATTGTAAGTACTGGAGGAAGTCAAGGGTCTGTATGTGCAATATTGGCATGGAGTGTTATTTAAATAAATAGGCTAAGAAAGTTTTATAGGGTCCTCTGAGTTATTAGGTGTCTGAGGAGTAACTCAAATACCAGAATTTGGACTTGTCTCAAAAAAGTTAAAGCTCTTTTACTGCCTCAGGAGTATTGGAATTCAGAGTGATTCTTAGAAAAATTCTGCTCATTCATTGCATATTTGAAATATTTAGAAAATGACAATATGCTTTTCTGAGATTGTAGATCAACAAGATCATGAAGGGTCTTACCTTGCCTGAGTTTCTGGGGACCACTTGTCTTATTATTCCTTCTGTATGTTTGGGCCATATAACTTTTCTCTGTTTCAGTTTCATTTTCTGTAAAACTTGGGGAAGTAAATGACTTTAAGGTCCTTTCTAGCTCTTTGTTCACAATTCAGTGAAAGTTTTTTTTTTTATGTTTTCAGTCTTTTTGAAAGTTAAGGAGTACTATCAGAGAATTTAGGTGAAATGTAATATTCTCAAGTTTAATATTGTAGAATCATATAGCAGCCTTTGAAAATGATTGAGATGGGGCAGCTAGGTGGCACAGTGAATAGAGCACCGGCCCCGAAGTCAGGAGGACCTGGGTTCAGATCTGGCCTCAGATGCTTCACACACACACACACACACACACACACACACACACACACACACTAGTCGTGTGATCTTGGGCAAGTCACTTAACCCCAATTACCCTCCCCTGCCCCTCCTGAAAAACAAAAGAATATGATTGAGAATTTGCAAATTACCTTTAAAGGAAAAAAAGTTAATATATTTTGAGGAGTAATGCTTCCTAAATTTATCAGATCACTTAGGCAAGTGCACATTTCAAGGTCTTGAACCCAAACCATAAATAGGACAATGTGACCAGGTCTTTCCCCAAAAATATTGACATAAAGATATCTGCAGCAAAAGGACTATTCCATAGTTCGGCTCTGGTTTGAGCCTACATTGTCCTATCAAAGGCCCTCTCCCTTTTCCAGAGCCCTCCTGTCTTCCACTCCACCACCCTTTTGGGAGATTTTCCAATTGTTCCAGGGGCCACACTAGCTCATTGGAGAGTGGATCACTGCCTCTTGAACCAAATTGTACTAGAATATCCTCTGCCACTACTAACTCAACTGAATTTTCCATGAGCGTAAGAATTGTTAAATATAGTTCTCAATACACCTTATAGATTCTTGATAATTATGAATGTATAAAGACTAGTTTGATGAAATTGAGATTTTAAAAAATATGTAATTGTCATTCAACTAAGTTAAGAAAATATCAGAAACCAGTTAAGCAGTTTTGTATTGGACAAGCTCTGCTAACTCTTCAGATAGCTTGTTTACCTTAATGAAGAATATTAGCTTTGGGGAAAAAAAAAACAATTCCATGTAGTTCTCTGTTTGGCACTATTGTTTTTACAACTATATAGTCTCAAGGCTTCCAAAACCTGGAGTGTCTAATTTATACTAGGCTTTTCTATTACTTCCCTGTGCAGAAGCTGTCATAAGCCATTGCCATTACTGGGAAACTGCTATAGATACAGAAGGAAATTCAAATCCTCTGAGCTTTTTCTAAGTTCACAGGTTTGTGTTCTGGTTGAAGGGAAGGAGACACACAAACACACACACACAAAGAGGCATAGCAAATGAGACATGCAGAGACAGGAAGAGAGAAGGGCAAGAGAAAAGGAGAGGGTAAAGGAAGAAAGGGTTAGTGAGTCAATTAATAAGCATTTGTTAAGTTCCTAATATTTTCTAGGCAATTTTACTAAGTACCAGGAATAAAAAAAAGGTGCAAAAACAGTCCCTCATTTCAAGGAATTTATAGAATAATGGGGATGACAACAAGCAAATAATTATGTACAAACATGCTCTATATAGGATAAATTGGGATTTATTAACTGAGAGAAGGCACTGGCATTAAAATAAATTCAGAACGGCTTCTTTTTTGTTGTTGTTGTTGTTTTTTGTTTTAAAGCAATCGGGATTAAGTAACTTGCTCAAGGTTACATGGCCAGTTATTCCTGGGTGTGGTCCTGAGTATCGGAGCCCATATTTGATCCCCATGTCATCCCGGCATTGGAGCCAGTGCTGTTACTCGCTGAGCCACCTGGCCTCCCCTAAGCAATTGGGGTAAATTAACTTGCTCAAGGTTACACAGCCAGGTGTTTCTGGGTGGGTGCTAAGTGTCTGAGGGATTCGATCTCCAAGTCATCCCGACACTGGAGCTGGTGCTCTTACTTGCTGTGCTACCTGGCCGCCCCCAGAATGGCTTCTTAAAGAAGGTCAAACTTTGCCTCGGCCTTGATGAATGCCAGGGAAGCCAGAAGGCAAAGATGAAAACTAGGCATGAGGGTCAGTGAGCAAAGATGCCTGGAGTTGGGGGATGAAGTCTTATATGAATAACAGTAAGGAAACCAGTGTCACTGGATCCATAATTACATAGGAATAATAATGTAAAGCATGGGAAGATAGGAAAGACTGAAGTTATGAGTATCTTTTTTGTCAAAGTATTAACATTTGAAACTTGAGGCAATGGGGACCCATGGAATTTATTGAATAGGGTTGTGACATGTTCATATTGTAAGCTTTAGGAAAGTCACTTTGACAGAAGAGTAAAGCATGGACTTTAGTAAAGCATGTATGGAGAGATTTGTGTCAGGGGGACCAGTCAGGAGGGTATGGTGATAGTCCAAGTAAGAGGTGATGAGGGCCTGCACAAGGGTGGCTTCAGTGTCAGAGGAAATAAGAGATCATATACAGGAGATGTTACAAAGGGAAAATTGACAGGACTTGGAAATATATTAAATATGGAATTATGGTGGTGATAGAATAAGGAGTGAAGGTGAATACCTGGGTTTTGCACGAAATTGATTAGGAAGCATAGTGGTATTTTTGAGAGTGATATGAAAGTTAGCAAGAGAGGAGAATTTGGGTGACATTTACTGAATTCAGGTTTAGACATTTTGAGTTTAAGATGTGTATAGCACATCCAATTCAAGATGTCTAATTGGCAATTTTCGACGTGAGACCAGAATTCAGGAGGGAGATTCAGTCTGGATATGCAGTTTTGAAACATCATCAAAGACTTATTGATTGAATCCATAGAAGCTGATGAGATCATCTAGTAAAATATCATGAAAAAAAGAAAAGGAGAAAGTCCAGGACAGAACTCTTAGAGACATAATGGCTACTGAAGTAGTGAACATAAATTGGATGAAGATCCAACAAAATATCTTGAGAATTAATGGCTAGATAGGTAGAAGATCCAGGATAGAGTAGTGTCATATAAACCTAGAAATAAGAGAATATGTGTAATAATAAGTGTATGACCATAATTAACATTCACAAATAAATGTGAATGGGATAAATTCACCTACAACACAGAAGAATGTAGTAAAATGCAAAATCGAGCAATATATATTTTTAAAAAGTGTTTTCCCCCATTTGAGCAATGTGTTGTTTACAAGAAACACCCTCTTAACAAAAATGTTTACAAAGAGATAAAATAAGTGAAGAAAATTCTATTATATTTTAGCTATACAAAAAAGAGCAATGATATAAATAGAATTCCAGAGAAGACAACAAAAATAGACATAATTAAAAGCCATGAAGAAGAAAACTGCTGTTTGCTCAAAAGTAAAATACAATGAAATAACTTAATATTATGAATAAATAAAAACACACAGAGTGAAAAGCATATATATGCATGTAAACATATGTACATACATAGATATTTACTTCAAACAAAAAATAAATTACAATAAAAATGAGTAATTAAAATATAATGAAAGGAACCTCAATTTATCCCATTAGCCTTAGGTAAATCTAAAGTAATAAAAACGAAGTTAATGGCTTAAGTACAACTTTAGAAAAAATATATTTGATTATTCTTTAGTTATTATTATATAGAAATAGAAAAATTTGTAAGAACCATGACTACATAGGATGGTTGATGAAAAATACTATCCATTGCAGAGATATGAGAGATTTAAGGTTATGAAAGAAACATATATTTTTCTACACAGTCAATATAGGGCAATTGTTTTGTTTGATTATGTATTTTTGCATTAAAAAGTAGCATTCTTCTCTTTTTAAAAAATAGTGACAGGGAAGGAGAGAAATTTAAAATAAATAGATAATAGACAAATAGAGATTTAAAGAGTGGTACAGACATGAAATATTGCATATACTTTTATATAAGGTCATAACTTCTTTTACTTATTATACCTTTCACAAAGTAGGAATAATCTATGAATTTATGTGATATAAATATAAACTACATAACTTATACAAGAAGTTACAAAAAATTACACCACACCCTGAAATGGAGAAAGAGAAGGAAAGAGAATTCATTCTTTAGCCCAAGGATAATTTTCTTGACAATGATTAGACTTGAATATCCTCCTGAAAAATTCTATAAGGCTGGAATGCTATATTATATATGTAGTTCTAGAGATGTGATTAATTCATTCAACTCATTCCAGTACAGCTACTTGGTATTGTCATATAATTTTATCTAATGATCAAAGTAATTAACTGATCCCTAAATGATTAAGAACCTGTTTACACCTACTTTCTACCTTTAATTTATTGATTCATTCAAGAAGCCCAGATTCACAATAACCACATTATTTGTGGGTGGGGCTGATTTATTGAATGATTTTCAAATACATGGTATTAAACTGACATAGAACTGTATATATAGGAGCAGTATATTGATATAGAATACCACACATTTACATTGTCTATTTTGGATTCTATTTGAATTTATTTTATTAAACATTTCCCAATTATACTCTGGTTCAGGACCTTTGAGGAGTTTTTCAAGGTGTTAATTAGACATGTCTGCCTGAAATCAAGATGTCTGGGAATTTACATCATGGTAGGTTCTTTTATTCCACACCTTTTATTTTTATTTTTTTTTCAAATGCTTTAACTTCTGATTTACATCATTCATGTCCACCAGATTTTGAGTTTCAAATTTTCTCCCAATTTTTTCCCTACTCACCACCCCAAAAAAGCAGTCCCACAGGATATCTACTCCTCCAATCTACTCTCTCCCATATTTTCTCCCATACCCCTTTCGACTTTTCCAGTGTATCTCTATGCCCCAGTGCCTGTATATCTTATTTCCCAATTACATGTAAAATGGTGTTAATATATATGTATGTATATATGTGTATACATATATATATATATATATGCATTTGAGTATTTGATTTTAAAACTTTGAATCCCAGATTCATTCCCTTCCTCCCTTGTCTCCCACCCTTACTTGGAAGATAAGCAGTTCACTATAGGTTGTACATGTGTGGCTAATGCAAAACAATAACATAGTAGATATATTGTAAAAGACTGACTATATTTCCCTCCCTCGTATCTGACCTCCCACTTGTTCCATTCTCTAATTTGATCCCATCCCTTTGAAAAAGTGGGTGCTCCCAGGAGTAGGAGCAGGACCTCCCCACTGCTTCAGCTTCCACCTTCCCCAATCCATGTAAAAAGGGGACTCTAAACAAACTTTGGAGCTGCAGAACCCACAAAAGACAGAGAAAAGCTAACTTCCCACTGAGGACAGCCGGGCAGGCCAATAGGAATTGGCCAGCGTAGTGCTCTGGGAGACAAGTCCAGCCCCACGCTGAGGCTTTAGCCCCAGGGAGCACCTGACCAGCCACTGACCAGATGGATTCAAGATCAGCAGCACCTGTGGCCTTTTCCAGATTTATCAAAACATAGATGCGGAGGAAAAACTGAGAGGTCAGAGCAGTCTGTACATTGGGAGCCAGTAAGTGGGAGTACAGGGCTTTTGCCTCTGGGGCACAGCCAGCCAGCACCCTTGGCAGCTTCAGTTCCTGGCCTGCAGAGTGTAGGGGGACCGAGCACTAGTCTGAGAGGAAATCACTCTTGCTTGCAGTCTAGGTTGGAGGTCCTGGGTGTGTGTCCAGCTTACCAGAGTGTGTGGAGACCTCAGAGAGGGCACCCATTTAATACCTCTGGCAGCTGAGAAAACCCCAGCCTTTGGGACGAAAACTCCCCTGTCTGGTGGCAGAGTCCTACTGTGGCAATAAGCCCAGGGGTCAAGTGACTGAGGGGCGACATGACCAGGCAAAGGAAACAAAGCAGACAGAAGATTCCAACATTAGACTCCTATTTTGGGGACAAAAAGAGCAAAGCATGGAACAGGAGGAAGACAGGGAATGCAGAACTTCTGCGCCAAAAGCTTCAAAGGAAAATATGAGCTGGGTACAGGCCATAGAGGACCTTAAGAAGCAGATAAGAGAAGAGGAAGAAAAATTGGGAAGAGAAATGAGAGCAATGCAAGAAAATTACTAAATGAGAGTCAATAGCCTGACTGAGGAAAATCACAGCTTAAAAAATAGACTAACTCAAATGGCAAAAGAGGCTCAAAAATGCAATGAGGAGAAGAATGCCTTAAAAAGCCAAATTTGCCAGATGGAAAAAGAATCTTAAAAGCACAACGAGGAGAATCATTGCTTCAGAATTAGATTGGAGCAAATGGAAGCTAAAGACTTTATGAGAAATCAAGATGCTGTTAAACAGATCCAAACAAATGAAAGAATAGAAGGCAATGTGAAATATCTCATGGGAAAAATGACTGAACTGGAAAATAGATCCAAGAGAGATAATTTAAAATTACTGGACTACATGAAAGCCATGATCAAAGTGAGAACCTAGAAATCATCCTCCAGGAAGTTCTTGAAGAAAACTGCCCTGATGTTTTAGAAACAGAGGGCAAAATAGAAATTTAAACAATCCACAGATCATCTCCTGGAAAAGATCCCAAAAAGAAAACTCCTAGGAATATTACAGCCAGGTTCCAGAATTCCCAGATTAAGGAGAGAATATTACAAGCAGCCAGGAAGAAACAAATTGAATATTGTGGAAACACAATCAGGATAACCCAGGATCTGGCAGCTTCTACACTGAGGGATTGAGGGCTTGGAATATGATATTCCAGAGGTCCAAGGATCTGGTATTAAAACCAAGAGTCACCTACCCAGCAAAACTGAGTATCATGTTTCAGGGGAAAATATTATCATTCAGGGGAACAGAGGACTTTCAAGGATTTTTGCTAAAATAACTAGAGTTGAATAGAAAATTTGACATTCAGATACAAGAAGTAAGAGAAGCATGAGAAGGTAAACAGGGAAAAGAAATCATAAGGAACTTATCAAAGTTGAACTATTAACATTCCTACATGGAAAAAGAATAATTGTAACTTATTAAACTTTACTCAGTAGCTGAAGGGAATGGAAATATATATATGTGTGTCTGTGTGTGTGTGTCTGTGTGTGTATACATATATATATATGTCTATATAGGCAGGTATATGGACTTATGAATATATATGTGAATGTATGTATACATGTTTAATGGTTTATATAGATAAAGGGCACAGGACCAATTTAACAGGAAGTGATGATACTTAAAAGGTGAAATTAAGAGGTGAGAGAGGAATATAATGAGAGGAGATGGGGAGAGACAGAATGGGGTAAACTATCTCATATAGAAGAGGCAAGGGAAAATGGTTAGAATGGAGGGAAAGATTAGGAAGGCAAAAGGGAATGGGTAAACCTTATTCCCATTGAATTTGGCTTGAGGGGGGAATGAAATACACACTAAATAGTATATCTCAACCTCCAGGAGAGTAGCGTAGAAGGGCATGAGAGGGGGGATGATGGAAGGGAGGACAGGCTTGGGGGGAAGGAAAGTTGGAAGCACCCACTTTTGAAAAGGCATAGGATCAAAGTAGAGAATAGAACAAGTGGGAGGTGGGATAGCAGGGAGGGAAATATAGTCAATCTTTTCCAATACATCTACTATGTTATTGTTTTGCATTAGCCACACATGTACAATCTATACTGAACTGCTTATCTTCCCAGTAAGGGTGAGTGACAAGGGAGGAAGGGAATGAATCTGGGATTCAAACTTTTAAAATCAAATATTTAAATATATATATATATATATATATATATATATATACTATTATTAATACTATTTTACATATAATTGGGACATAAGATATACAGGCACTGGAGCATAGAGATCCACTGGAAATTTGAAAGGGGTATGGGAGAAAATATGGGAGAGAGCAGATTGGAGGAGGGGATATCCCGTGGGACTATTATTTTGGGGCAGTGGGTAGGGGAAAAACAAAGAGAATATTTGTAACTCAAAATCTGGCAGAAATGAATGATATAAATCAAAAGATAATAAAGCATTTGAAAAATGAAAAGAGAAAAGTGGGTGCTCCCAACTTCCTCCCCCCCCCAAGCCTGCCATCACTTTCATCATCACCCCTTCTCATCCCTTTTCCCCCCTACACTCCTGGAGGGTGAAATACCCTATTTAGTGTGCATTTCATTTCCTCCTCAAGCCAAATTGAATGAGAATAAGGTACCCATTCGTTTTGCTTTCCTATTCTTCCCCTCCATTCTAACCACTTTCCCTTGCCTCTTGTATATGAGACAGTTTACCACATTCTGTCTCTCCCCATCTCCTCTCATTATATTCCTCTATCACCTCTTAATTTCACCTTTTAAGTATCATCACTTCCTGTTAAATTACTCCTGTGCCCTCTATCTATGTATAACTGTAAACATATATACACACATTCACATAGGTATTCATGTGCCCATATACCCTCATATATATTCCCTTCAAAAACTCAGAAGAGTTTCAAAAGTTACAATTATTGTTTTTCCATGTAGGAATGTTACTAGTTCAATTTTGATAAGTTCCTTATGATTTCTTTTCCCTGTTTACCTTCTCATGCTTCTCTTGCTTCTTGCATCTGAATGTCAAATTTTCTATTCAACTCTGTTTTTTTCAGCAAGAATGCTTGAAAGTCCTCTATTCCACTGAATGACCATATTTTCTCCTGAAACATGATACTCAGTTTTGCTGGGTAGGTGACTCTTGGTTTTAATCCCAGCTCTTTGGACCTCCGGAATATCATATTCCAAGCCCTTCGATCCCTCAGTGTAGAACCTGCCAGATCCTGGGTTATTCTGATTGTGTTTTCACAATGTTCAAATTGTTTCTTCCTGGCTGCTTGTAATATTCTCTCCTTAATCTGGGAATTCCAGAACCTGGCTATAATATTCCTAGGAGTTTTCTTTTTGGGATCTTTTTCAGGAGGTGATCGGTAGATTCTTTCGAAATCTATTTTGCTCTCTGGTTCTAAAACATCAGGGCAATTTTCTTCTAGAACTTCCTGGAGGATGATTTCTAGGTTTTTGCTTTGATCATGGCTTTCATGTAGTCCAATAATTTTTAAATTATCTCTCCTGGATCTATTTTCCAGGTCAATCGTTTTTTCCGTGCGATATTTCGCATTGCCTTCTATTCTTTCATTTGTTTGGATCTGTTTAACATCATCTTGATTTCTCATAAAGTCATTAGCTTCCATTTGCTCCAATCTAATTCTGAAGCAATGATTCTTCTCGTTGAGCTTTTAAGATACTTTATTTATCTGGCAAATTCGGCTTTTTAAGGCATTCTTCTCCTCATTACATTTTTGAGCCTCTTTTGCCATTTGAGTTAGTCTATTTTTTAAGGTGTTATTTTCCTCAGTCAGGTTGCTGACTCTCATTTCATAATTTTCTTTTTTTCTCATTTCTCTTCCCAATTTTTTCTACACATCTCTTATCTGCTTCTTAAGGTCCTCTGTGACCTGTACCCAATTCATATTTTCCTTTGAAGCTTTTGGTGCAGGAGTTCTGCATTCCCTGTATTCCTCCTGTTCCATGCTTTGCTTTTTTGTCCCCAAAATAGGAGTCTAATGTTGGAATCTTCTGTCTGCTTTGTTTCCTTTGCCTGGTCATGTCGCCCCTCAGTCACTTGACCCCTGGGCTTTTTGCCACAGTAGTACTCTGCCACCAGACAGGGGAGCTTTCCTCCCAAAGGCTGGAGTTTTCTCAGCTTCCAGAGGTATTAGATGGGTGCCCTCTCTGAGCTCTCCACACTCTCTGGCAAGCTGGACACACACCCCAGCACCTCCACCGTAGACTGCAATCCAGCTCCAAGAAGGTTAAATCAAGAGTGATTAGCCCTCAGTCAGTTGCTTGGTACCCCTACACTCTGCAGGCCAGGAGGTGAAGATGCCACGTAGCACTTGTTTACTGTTCTGGGCCTCAGAGACTTCTGGCTCTGGGAGCAAAAGCCATGCACCCCTACTTACTGGGTCCCAAAGTCCAGACTGCACTGATCTCTCACTTTGTCCTTTGCATCTATGTGTTGATAAATCTGGAAATGGCCACAGCTGTTTCTGATATGGACTACCCCAGGTGCTGGTCAGGCCCGCCCTGGGGCTAAAGCCTTGGCGTGTGGCTGGGTTTGGCTCCCAGAGTGCTGCACTGGCAAATCCCTGCTGGCCGTGCAGGGCTGTCCTCAGTGGGAGGTTAGCTTTTCTGTGTCATTTTTTGGGTTCTGCAGCTCCAAAGTTTGTTTAGAGTCCCCTTTCACATGGTTTGGGGAAGGTGGAAGCTGGAGCCCACTGGAGGTCCTGCTTCTACTCTGCCATCTTTACTCTGCCCTCCCCACCTTTTTTATACAGTCTTTTTTTCATATATGCATATTCAAAAATGTGTAAATAAAGTGCACAAATTTTATGTCTTTGTTTATATATATATATTAGTATGTATTTGTCATCAAATACAGATATTAAATTTATATAACTGCAGACATAATCATAAAACAAAATACTTTTAATAACTGTGGATAACAGGAGTATAATATATGAATGGAAGAAAATGAATATTTTAAAAAATAACCACAGCACTTGTAGTTGAGTATACAGAAGTTTAATCTAATCCATGTGAAAAATGATATTTTTACCAATGTTATATGCTGTTTTTATTTAAAAGACTTTGCAGACACTAAGGAGGCATACATTTATGGAGGTAAAAGTGGCAAATAGGAGTGTGAGATGAATCAAGAAATTTTAGGACCAAGTTTCAAACTGATGTTTTGAGTTTATTATTATTTGTTTGAATTTGTTAGGAATCTGTACCTATGTAGACCTCAATTTTAAGTCATAATGCAGCTAGCAAATGGAGGAACCATTCAGTTATTACAACCCCCACCTTACACATAAGGAAATTGCTACACAGGGGAGGGAAGTCATCTGCCCAATATGGCAGACCCTTGATTAAAAGCCAAATTGACTATAAATTCTGCATTATGGTATTAAATTATTTTGTTTTCCTCTCCACTGAACTTTAGTATCCCTATCTACATCACTAGATTAAAAAAAATTCCCAACTTTAATAGAATGGGGGTAAGGAGAAAGAATCAGAGTCTAATAACTCCTTGAGTATAGAGGTTCCTTTGTTTTTGTCTAGTGCCTGGAGACTACCATGGGCTAATGGTAATAAATCAGTGTTTCAGGATGGACCAAAGAACACTGGAACATCATGAACATTACTGAGATAGAGATTAGAGTTTAGGGAAATGATATAGTATAACAGAAACCTAAAAAGTGATGAAGACGAGAGCAAGAGAGCCACATTCTCTCAGCATTATCTTTTGACTTTTGGACGTCAACACCCATTTTACTTTTTTCATTCCAAAGAACACATTTAAATAATTGACTTAAAATAAGATATTTTGTATTTACGTGACAAATAGGAATATTATTTCTATAAATTTATTTTTTTAATTTTGGAAAATTTACTATACATAGTCTGGGGAGGAGTGAGAGCAGTCAGAACTCTCATTTAGGATGTGTTTAAACAAATATCAGAGTATGAGATTGAATTCAAAACTGAAATGCTTTTACTTACATATATGCATAGGAAAAGCAGAATTGTGGCTATGTTGAAGTAAGATAAAGACTTTTGTTGCACTAAAGACAGCACTCTCTGTCGCTGTCCTTGTCTCTCTCTGTCTCTCTCTTTCTCTCTGTCTCTGTCTCTTTGTCTCTCTCTCTCCTTCTCTTTCTCTCTCCCTCTCTCTCCTTCTCTCTTTTTGTCTCTCTCTCTTACATGTGCACACACACATACATACATGCACACACACAGGTGTAAAAGAACATACTTGCAGTTCCATTTTTAATCCTCATTTCCTCAATAATTTGTTGGAATCATACAGATTACATAGCCGCTTCCTAAGGATGATCTACCCATTACAGATTAAAATCAAGATGTATATATATATATGTGTGTGTGTGTGTTTGTATAATGCTTAGACTAAGCTATTTTAGTTATCTATAAGAAAGACTAAATACATGTTGCAGGAAGTTTGATTGTTGCAGGAAGTTTGATTCTAAACCTAGACCTAAATCTTGCTACACTAGCTATTTAGCTAGGGTCAAATCTGTTCTGTGTTTTAATGGCATTGTAGTTTAGGGCAGAAAAAAATCTCCTAGCTATTACAGCCTGTTTTTGCCAACACTCTGAAACTAACAGACTACTCCTTAAAGGAAAACATACACATATATACACAAACACAAACACAAATACCAAAATACAACAAAAATCTCTGAAATGATTTTATTTGTATATTTTATTTTATTGATTTTTGGAAGGAAATTGGGGTTAAGTGACTTGCCCAAGGTCACATGGCTAGTTTTTGTGTTAAGTGTCTGAGGCCGGATTTGAACTTAGGTCCTCCTGACTCCAGGGCTGGTGCTGTATCCACTGTGCCACCTCTGAAAGGATTTTATTTCTGTGGGAATACTTTTGCTGATCTTTGCCTTAGAAAAGTGAGACAGACAGTGCCTTCTACAAGCATATATTATAAGAAAGACAACAACGTAGAGTTGAATAGTGTTGAAGGAAAGAGGTTTTGGTCTTGGAAATCACAGAAATGGTGAGTGGGGCCATAGAGGAACTTATTTTCACATACTTTCAAGGAGCTGGGAGTTGGGAGCAATTCTACCACTTTGTGTCCATGCCTGGCAGCAATTAGAAAAAAAATCCTCAACAAGCACTGTCCAATAAAGACAGTTTATCCAGCAACATAATGACAACATGTGAAGACCATAGTAACTCTGCAGCATCAGAGACTCATGTTATCTTTCTAGACATATGCATCATCCTCTGTACATGTGTGCTCCTTACATGTTTCTTTCTTCATGTCTGTTATATGTACCATCACCCTTCCCACTGATGAAATACATATTTAGAGGATGGATTGTACTGAGGGGTTTTTTTGGTTTGTTTTTTGTTTTTGTTTTTGGGGGCAGATGTTTTATTGCTCTTTTTATTAAAGTAGGTTATTTCATCCCATGCTTTTGCCTTGAAATATTTCTTATAATCTTTTAGTGGGCATAAGCCCACTGAGTATGTTGAACTAGGGATAGCCCTCTTTGAGGGAGAAACCATGCAAATTGAAAAGTATTTCCGGAAGTTAAATATCCATTGCAGGAAAATTCCTTTTTAATACTAGGGCCCTTTTTCCTTGCATCATACCCTTTTTGAGAACCCAAAACCTTTATTGCTACTTTGCAATGGTAATACTGCCCCAGGTACAATGTTCTTGTGAGTCAGAACCACTGTGATGAAATCCCTACGGAAGTACAGAAATAGTCACAGGGGTATAGAGAAGTCTTTTCTTATTGGAGGAAGCATAGTGCAATGGTTCTTGAGTCAGAAGATCCAGATTAGAATTCTGTGTCTGCCAGTTACTACCTGAGACTTTAAAAACTTTGTTTGACTTCTATGACTCAGTTTCTTTCTCTGTTACGTGAGCGCGTTGGACCACGTGGATCATAAGGTCTATTCTCATTCTAAATCTATAATTTTATGCCTTTCTAAAATTTTGTGCTCTTTCTGTGAAACAAAACAAGCTTCATTCCTCATTTCCTCTTAATTCCTATTCCCTTGAAAATATGTCACAGAATGACAAGAGAATAATTTATATCAAAAGTCCTTTACTGCTTGGTTCCCACTTATATAGATGCAAGTAGTTATCACCCTTCAAGGTAAAATTACTCAAATGTTCATGCTAAGCCGTCTGGCGATCTGTATTGGTATTAGACCCTCTATATTGTGCCAACAAACTCCTCTACTTCTTTGGCTTCAAAGTTGTTAATATATTTGATAAAAGTATTTTAACATATGCACATTTTACAGGAAAATAGGGTGAGTGAAAAAATAGAGATTCTGATAGCCTTTGTTATTTAATAAAACGAAACAATATTAATTTTGAATCTTGCCCAGAAAAGATGCAACTCCTAGTGTGAATGTTCCCTAAGGCTATTATAGTTTAATTATAAATTTCCTTATGCCTTCTTGGATTTAGCCAATGCTCATAAGACAACTAATGTAAGCAATGTACTTTAATTAATAGCTTCCAAAAGGATTTCCATAAACTACTCATTGGACCACAGAGTCCATTATAGAGCTATCAGTGAAGAATTAAATGCACAAGATAAATTTTACTAGGTGGACATAACCAGCTTGGTAAATTTTTATAATGAATTTAAGCTGCTTACAATTCATTACATAGTGTAGCCTCTCCAAGAAATACTGTAATGTTTATAGAAAGTTGTTTAGAAACTTATTCAAAATTACTTGTTCCCCTTTTTAAATTTTTATAAAATGTAAGCAAAGTTCATATAGACTTACTATATTAATACACAGACAGATAGATATATGCTCTTGATTTTTATGGTCAAAGGGTTGGGCTGGCTACACATTATGGCCATAAAGGCAATATTTTGAATTAATTAAATTGAGTGTCATGCTTTGTGCCCTTGCTTTTCCTTGACTCTCCTCCACTTACTTGCAGTACAGCTCCTGGTCCCTTGTCCTGTAATGCTGCAAAGTTATTCCTCCCTACTAGCACCAGTGCCTCAGTCTTCTATATTGGCTTTCCTTCTCATTTTTACTGCCCAGAACTCCCATTCCTTATATCTTTGTCCTTAGGTTTAAGATAAAAGCATGATGACTAAATTAATTCACAGAGTCCTGAATTCATGAATGTGTTAACACTTCAAGTAAAGTTTTCTTTTCAAAAGCACTAGTTACCCTGTAGGAAAGAGTGGCCTAATGTTGTATTTATAGTATTAGTTCTGCTAAAATAACTAGTTTAGTGAGTTGCCAAGAGAATTAGAGGTTTCTAATGTTGTTTCCATTCCTAAAGTTCTCTAACTATACAATCACCAGTTGTCACAAATGAGAGGAGATAAGACTGGGTTTTAGGTTATATATCAATGGAGATGTAGTTGAAATGTCAGTCTCATTTGATAAGGATAAAAACATGTCAGCCAAGATGACAGAATGAGGAAGGAAACCTTTGAAGCCCTCCAAAATTCCCCTCTAAACAACCAGAAAACTCCTTAAGAATTGAGCTAGGGGGGAGTAAGCAGCTTACCAGCAGACAGCAGAAAAAGTCTGTCTCACTGGGGTGGGAGGGGAATGATATCCAAGATGAAGAAGAAGGGGAGCAGCAGGAGCAGCTGCAATGGCATCAGCAGAAACAACAGCTAGCCTCACAGCAGGGGGACTGATGCAAGGCTCTTAGCCTGGGGCAAGCTAAAGGGAGGCCCCGCCCTCCTGAAAACCAGCAGCCCCATATGGAAGGAAGCAGTCTATAGAGCACAGCAAACCCCACCACCAGCACAAGACACCAGAGAGGATTTGACTTCATTGCTGACCACTAGTTAAGACCCCCACCCCCAAACACCATCTTAGGGTTGGCCAACATCAAGACGACACACCTAGGACCTGCCAGCAGAGATACATTTCCATAGCAACCCAGTAGCAGGGCCGCACTAATGAGGCAGATTAGGAACCAGATTTCTCTTCCAGAACCTGTTATCACAGAGGCCTTTTTTCCATAGAAAAATGCCTATGCAATATTCAAAGTGCCCACTCTGGCTATGAATATGCTGGTATAGTTGTGAATCATAAAATGTAACAGACTTTCCACATGGAAGGCAGAACCAAAACATTTACTCACACACCAAAAAGCTGAATCCCAACACTAGAAAGCCGAATCCATCATAGCTATCGACAAGTTGGTGCACATAACCAATGCAATGAGTACCAACATTCCCAAGCCTTCTGTCTATCAGGACTTCAAAACAAAACAGGCTCCCTTAAGCAAAGATGCCCCTCTGTCCCTCACTCTAGCATCTCTGCTTCCTCCCAGCTCTGTTCTGACTTTCCCCTTCTCTTTCCTGCTCCACAGTTCCTCTTCCACCTTTTCATGAAGCTCCTCCCCCGTGGGATCCATGTGATTACATTTGACCCATTAAAGGGCAGAGAAGATCTTCAAATTCTCATTCCCATTACACCATTACACATACAGCAGATAGGCCCTCACCCATGGAGCAGGCCAGAAGTTAAATTACACAGCAAGGGGAGGACAACAGGGAGCCCCCACCCCCTAGTACAAGCCACAGAGGTAGCCTACACTCCAGTGAAAGTAAATACTTAAATCTTGAAGCACAGTGAAAACCAGTAGTAAGACTCTGAGCCCTAGCATAAAAAGCTTGGGAAAGCACAAGACCATAGCCCAATTCTCACTTAGAACTACTAAGTCACAAAAAAGGCAGAAAAAGAACAAGGAAAAAAATGACTATATAAAGTTACTATAGTGACAGGGAGGATCAAGTCATAAACTAAGAAGAGGACAAAAAATGTCAACAAGTCTAAATGTGAAGCCTCAAAAAAAAATTTAATTTGGCCTGGGGTTCAAAAAGAAGTTTTGGAAGAGCTTTAAAAGGATTTTAAAAAGCAAATTACACAAGTAGAAGTAAAATTTGGAAAAGAAATGAGAGTAATTCAAGAGAATCAGGAAAAATAGTCATTAACATTGGAAAAGATATTCACAAATTTACCGAGGAAAATAATTTCCTAAAAGTTAGATGGCAAAATGGAAAAGGAAATGCAAAAAAGCCCACTGGAGAAAATAATTTCTTAAAAATTAAAACTGAGAAAGTGGAAGATAATGCCTCTATGAGATATCAAGATACAATAAAACAACATTTCTAAAATTAAAAAAAATAGAAGAAAATGTGAAATTTCTCATTGGAAAAACAACTGACGGAGAAAATAAATTCAATAGCAATAATACTTATTGAACTACCTGAAAGCCATGATAAAAAAAAGTCTGGACATCTTTCAAGAAATTACCAAAGAAAATTGCCCTGATCAATATTAGAACCAGAGGGCAAAATAGAAATTAAAAGAATACACCAATCATTGCCTGAAAGTGATGCCAAAATGAAAAATAAATAAAATAAAAACAATATCATCATAGCTAAATTCCAGGGTTCACAGATAAGGACAAAGTACTTCAAGCAGCCAGAAATAAACCATTGAAATATCATGGAGCTACAGTCAGAATTACACAGAATTTCACAGCTTCCACATAAAAGAACTAGGAGACTTGGAATAGTATATATTGTAAGGAAAAGGATTTAGGATTGCAACCAAGAACTGTATCCTCAGCAAAATTGAATATAAACTTGGGGGGGGGGGGAGAAAAGGATATATAATGTAATAGAGGACTTTCAAGTATTCCTAATTCCTAACCAGAACTAAATAAAAAATATTGACCTACAAGCATACAACTCATGGGAAACATAAACATGTGAAAAAGACAGAAGAAAGACAAAATGTAACAAATTCAATAAGGTTAAGCTATTCATATTTCTATATGGCACAATAACAATTGTAATTCTTAAGAACTTCATTACTCTAATAGAAATGAGAAGGCATATATGTATGTATGTATGTATGTATATATATATATATATATATATATATATATATATATATATATATATA